>NC_041385.1:592714674-592741629 GCF_002162155.2 Triticum dicoccoides | reverse complement strand
GGTTTAACACCTTTCCTCCCCCTTTGGGCATGCTAAACTCGCTTATATTGGACTTGGCGAGCGCCGCCCCTGTGAGCCGTGAGTCGGTAACTTGGCTTGCCGGGGACGAACTAAACTTCTCGCCTAAGCAAATACTTCAAGATCTTTTTTCTTTTCGTCTGTACTGTGTTAAAAAAAATACTCCAAGATCTAACCGTCCGAAAAACGATATAAAGGTTGGCAACCCTCTGTATGATAACTCAGGATTTAGAATTTAATCAGTCAGTTGAGTGAAGTTTGTATGTAAGCTCAGCTTTTTCTTCTTCAAAGAAAATACACCCAAAGGTATGTTATTTCTCCATAATTGCTATAAAAGAAAATACTCCCTCTGATCCAAAATATAGTGTGCTTTTGGTTTCCGTGCCCCAACTTTGATCATAAATTTGATCAATGAGACAGACTGCAGCGGGAGCAAAAGTTATACCAATGAATTCGTATACAAAAGAAGTTTTTCGGTTATATAATTTTTGCTCCCGCCGCAGTCGGTCTTGTTGGTTAAATTTACGGTCAAAGTTGAACCTCGGGAAGCGCGGACGCACTATATTTCCGAAGGAAGGGAGTACTAGTCAATACTATACAATGAAAAGACAATTAGACGCATAACGACCAGTAGAAAACATAAAAATCATTGAAAATTTCAAGTTCTACTAAAGTTGCGACAAATAATATGGATCGAACAGAGTAGTATTTTTCTTACTCCGTTTATACGTTGCCTCATCAGAAATTAAAAATCACACTAAATTAACAATAAATAAAAGGGACATGCAAACGTCCTCGTCATACCAGGCTTTAAAGACCACAATATACATTCACCCCTTGAGACGAGATCTAAAAAACGTTGAAGATGCACTGATTGGAGCATCACTCAAAGTAGAGGCTTGCAACCTGTTACCACCAGTCTAGAGAGTTCGAGAAAAGAAGACAATGTCAAAGTCGTTGCACCAGTAACGGGCCAATTGTTCTTCTTGACAGACACATCAACTGCCAAGATCCAAAGAGAACCAATAGGTATAGCAATACAAAATCTCACGTGCCCTTCATTAACGCCAAATCGGACGCCACTACCTTGGCGAGGTCGTCAGGAAGAACTTAAGGAAAAGAAAAATGGGACAAATGGGTCCTACTCCTCTTTGCCGCCAGACATGGGAGTGGACGAGGACCGAAGCGGCAGCGTGAAGGAGATCTTTGATGGCGGCTAGGGGTTGGGACAATGGTGCTTATCTCTCTCTGACTATAAGGACATCTCCAGCTTTGTCCATCAAAACGCCACTGTACATCCGGACACTTTGTGTCATCCAACTCGTGCATCAAATGTCCGTAGAACGGTCCGCATGTTTGAATTCCATTAAATCGGAAGCTAAGCTGAGGGGAGGTTTGCAGCCATCTGACAGCCGCCACATAGGCGTCCGACACCTCAGCCCAGCCAAAACCGAGACGAAGCCCTCGCATTTGGACAATTCTGTGGAGAATGATGGAAGCATCTCAACCCTCATACATGAGAGCCTGCATGTATATATTGACTGAGAGATCGTTGTAGATCGAGAGGATTACAGGGTTCGGTGGAGATTGCCAACCGAAGGGAGATACATGAGGAGATAGAGAAGAAGAGATAAAGTAGTTTAAACAGATAATAAAAATCCTATCTCTATCTCATATACTTGTGACGCAAGATATGTTTAACACCCTCCCTTAGTCTGAACTTCTCAAGTTCAGATTACGCTTGAACTCTTCAAACTGTCTTGTGGCCAAAGCTTTTGTGAACCCATCTGCAACTTGATCTTTTGAAGGAATGAATCTAATGTCCAACTCCTTGCTTGCAACTCTTTCTCTTACAAAATGATAATCAATTTTAATGTGTTTTGTCCTTGCATGAACCACGGGATTGGCAGAAAGATATGTGGCACCAAGATTATCACACCAAAGACATGGTGTTTGAGCATATATTCCAAGTTCCTTTAGCATGGCCTTAACCCAGATGATCTCAGCTGTTGCATTGGCCAGTGCTTTGTACTCTGCCTCAGTACTTGACCGTGACACTGTCGCTTGCTTCTTGGCACACCAAGAGATAAGATTAGGTCCAAAGAAAACTGCAAACCCCCCAGTGGACCGTCTGTCATCCAAGCAACCTGCCCAGTCAGAATCAGAAAAAGCACTAACAAGAGTGGATGAGGACTTGCTGAAGGTGAGTCCAACACCCAAGGTATTCTTCACATATCGTAGAATTCTCTTAGCAGCAGTCCAGTGAGCTGAGGTAGGTGCATGCAGAAACTGACACACTTTATTAACTGCAAAGGAAATGTCAGGTCGTGTAAGTGTGAAGTACTGAAGTGCTCCAACCAAACTTCTATACTTGGTGCCATCAGCTTGATCCAAGAGTGCACCCTCGGTAAGAGATAATCTTTCTGCACTGGAAAGTGGAGTTGGAGATGGTTTACAATCTCTCATCCCAGCCTTGGTCAAAAGATCAGTCGCATACTTTTCCTGAGAAAGATGGAGACCACCATCACTGTTCTGTTTTACTTCAATACCAAGGAAGAAGTGAAGATCTCCCAGATCCTTTAGTGCAAAATCTGAATGCAAATCTTGCAACAAAGCTGTTATTGCCTTATCAGAGGAACTTGTGACAATAATATCATCAACATAAATGAGCACAAAAATAACAGTCTGTAACTTCTTGTAAATGAACAGTGATGTATCTGACTTGGAAGGAATAAACCCAAGAGCTATCAGTTTGGAACTCAGACGTGAATACCATGCTCTAGGAGCTTGCTTGAGACCATAAAGGGACTTATCAAGTTTGCAAACATGAGACGGTTTGTGTTGATTTTCATACCCAGGAGGTTGTTTCATGTAAACTTCCTCTTCCAGAACACCATGGAGAAACGCGTTCTGAACATCAAGCTGACGGAGGCTCCAGCCTCTAGACACAACAACAGACAGTACAAGGCGAATGGTGGCAGCTTTAACAACAGGACTAAAAGTGTCCTCATAATCAAGTCCATACCTTTGTTTAAACCCCTTAGCAACGAGTCTGGCTTTGTAGCGATCGATGGTGCCATCTGATCGTCGTTTGATGCGATAGACCCACTTACAGTCAATGATGTTGCAACGTGGATGATAGGGAACAAGATGCCATGTGTTGTTATTCTGCAGGGCACGAAATTCTTCATCCATAGCTTGTTTCCAGCGGGGATCAGCAAGAGCATCAGTGACAGTGCGAGGTTCACCTGCGGAGTCACTGGAGGTAGCTAAACCATACTTAGTTTTATAATTGACAGGATGAATAGTGCCTGCCTGTAGACGCGTACGAGGCAGCGGCGGAGGAGCCGCAGAAGATCCGAGCAACGGCGACGGACGCGGTTCTGGTGATCCCGAGGCAGATCCGCTTGACAACACGGGATCTTCTGTGGCAACTGTAGTGGAAGGAGCAGCAGAGGCGGCCGCAGAAGATCCGGGCGGATCGGGCACGTGAACCGCGCCGCGTCCAGCCGAGCCTGTCGCAGGGTCCTGCCTGGAGTAGACCTGCGGGACCGGCGGGTACCGCCTGGTCGGACTGGCCTCGTTAGATGATTGGCGCGCCTCGCCTGGGGGGTCCAGCGCAGGCCGCCTGGTCGGGCTGCCCCCTGCAGCCGATTGGTGCGGCGCACGCGGGGAGGCTGGTGCGGTGGGGAAGCGTGACGCGATCGGGCGGGACTGGCCCAGCAGCGATCCCGAGGAGGATACGATCGGGGCTGACGCAGTCAGGGGCACCGATCCCGATGTAGATTCTCTTGGATCGCCTGTTTCCTCCTCTGTTGCTGCTGAATCAGTGTTTTTTCACCATTTTCTGCTGAAATACAAAACTCAGGTGCAACAGGTGATGGATTAGTCAAAGTTGGGTCAGTACAAATATCATCACCCTCACGCGGAACGCCGGATAGATGCGGAGGAAGGAGAAGAATTTCCTTTCGGAGAATGGCGCCGGCATTTGGATGGAGTTTTGTAAAAGGGAATTGAGTTTCATCAAACACAACGTCACGTGAGATATACACACGTCCGGTGGAAACATCTAAGCACTTGACCCCCTTATGCTGAGCGCTATACCCAAGGAAAACACATTGCTTAGACCGAAAACTAAGCTTACGGGTGTTGAAGGGACGAAGATTTGGCCAACAGGCACACCCAAAAACTCGAAGTGTGGTGTAATCTGGTGTGACATGAAAGAGGCGTTCAGTTGGAGTTTCGTTGGAAATAGTGCGACTAGGCCACATGTTGATGAGATGCACGGCAGTGAGAAAGGCTTCGTCCCAAAATTTTAGTGGCATTGAAGCTGAGGCTAAAAGAGCAAGCCCTACTTCAACGATGTGCCTATGATTGCGTTCAGCAGAGCCATTCTGTTGGTGCGCATGTGGGCAGGAGACGTGATGTGAGATACCTATCTTTTGAAAAAAAGAATTCAGTTTCTCATACTCACCCCCCCCCCCCAGTCCGACTGTACAGAAATAATTTTGCTATCAAGTTTGCGTTCAACGAGAGCTTGAAAGTTGTGGAAAACTTGGAACACATCAGCACGTTTCTTAAGGAGATATATCCATGTGTACTTGGTGTAATCATCAATAAAGCTTACATAGTAAGAGTGTCTACCAACAGAGGTGGGGGCAGGACCCCACACATCAGAAAAAATAAGCTGCAAAGGCTTAGTGGAAACACTAGTAGACACAGGATATGGCAATTGATGACTTTTTGCTCGTTGACATGAATCACAAATGGTTTCTAAGTTCCTCTCACCAACAACTAGGAGTTTATTTCTACTAAGGATCTGATGAACATTAGAAAAAGAAGGATGACCTAAGCGATTGTGCCACCTCTCAGCAGAAAGCTTGATGGCACCATACACTTGTTTATTGTTCTGGCAATACTTGGGAAGCAAAGCATAGAGGCCTTCGATACAGACACCCCTATGGAGAATTTTCTTCGTGACCTGATCCTTGATCAAAAAGAAGAATGGGTGAAACTCTAGAAACACATTATTGTCAAGAGCAATACGATGAACAGATAACAACGTTTTGGAGGCATTAGGAACATATAGGATGTCATTGATGTTGAGATTTTTGTGTGGGGTTTTGATAAAGGACTGACCAACATGACTTATCTCCATACCTGCACCATTTGCCGCAGTGTAGACTTGATCATGGCCACGATATTTCTCATGCATAGTCAGCCTGTCCAACTCGCCTGTGATGTGGTTGGTGGCACCCGTGTCCATGTACCAGTTGGTATCAACGCCATAGGACACGTCGGCTGCAGCTGCAACTTTCTTTTTTTGGGAGTTTTTGTCATCGGCGTAGCGCCAATCACAGTCTTTTGCAATATGGTTTTTTTTTTGCAAATTTGACACTTGTTTTCATACCCTTCATACCCTTGAAAAGGGCGCCGGTTGCTGTTGTTGTTGCGGCGATTGTAGCCGCCACCACCAGAAGGGTTCTGGTTCTGGTGAAAGTAGCCGCCGCCTCCACCAGAACCCCCCTGGTGATCCCCGCCGTTCTGGTGTGCGCCATAGCCACCACCAGAGTTAGGGTTTGGATGGCCGCTGCCACCGCCCGCCATGTAGTAGCCGCCAGGAGCGCCGCCGCTGGAGCCACCAGCAGCAGCGTTGTAGCCGCCGCCGCCGCGAGAGCCACCACCCCCTCCTTTGCGGTAGCCCCCGTTTCCACCACCAGAACGGCCCCGCGAGGCGATGTTGGCGGAGGACTTGAAACCGCCATTGCCAGCACCGTGAAACATCTCCATACGCTGATCGAAGTTTGACACAAGGGAGAAGAGACCATCGACGGTGATGGGCTCGGTGCGGACGTCGAGGGCGGAGATGATGGGTTGATAGTCCATGTCAAGTCCGCCGACGATGAAAGAGATGAGTTCCCCGTCTCCAAGGGGTTTGCCTGCCGCGGTGAGCTCGTCGGAGAGAGATCGCATCTGGCCAAAGTAGGCAGAGGCGGACATGGAGCCCTTCTGAGCATTAGTGAGTGCAGCGCGAAGATTGTTGGCACGAGACAGCGAGACAGCGGAAAACATAGTGGCCAAGGCAGTCCAGATGGCGTGGGAGGACTCAAGGGAAGCAACTTGGATGAGAACTTCTTTGGACAGATTGCGCAAGAGATATGCGACGATCTGTTGATCCTGAACGAGCCAGGGGTTATGGGCAGGGTTGGGGATGACCTGATCTTTGCCGTCTTTATCTTTGGTGGTGAGGGTTTTGGGAGGCTCGACGATGGTGCCGTCGATGTAGCCATAGAGGCCAGCGCCCAGTATCTGGGATCGGGCTTGAGCTTTCCAGAGAACGTAGTTCGTCCTGGTCAGGGGTTCAGAGGTGTTGTAATTAAGGGTGGAGGAGACGGCAGTACTGGAGGAAGACATGGTGGAGGGGATGGGTGGCGGCGAGGAGAGAAGCGTAGGTTGGGGGCGAAGGAGATGGGTAGGTGTCGAGAGGTAGGAGGCACGAGCTAGATGCAATCGGAAGAGCCTGCTCTGTATACCATGTGGAGAATGATGGAAGCGTCTCAACCCTCATACATGAGAGCCCGCATGTATATATTGACTGAGCGATCGTTGTAGATCGAGAGGATTACAGGGTTCGGTGGAGATTGCCAACCGAAGGGAGATACATGAGGAGATAGAGAAGAAGAGATAAAGTAGTTTAAACAGATAATAAAAATCCTATCTCTATCTCATATACTTGTGACGCAAGATATGTTTAACAAATTCCACACTATTTTCGCATGTAAGCCCGCCCTTTCCTTGTTGTCTCCGTCTAATCGCCACCGCCACCCACCCCAGTTCCCACCCGTTTCACCATCCACGGCCGCGATAGAGCCGAAGGGGGAGCCGTCCGCCGCCAAGATGTTGACCATGAAGATGTCGAACTTGAATCCCGATGCGGCGAAGAACGTGCAAGCCTATCATGCTAGGATGTTGAAGCATTTGACGTCCGATTTGATGGAGCCAGTTGCACAGTGCATAATTTAGCAGGCACAACCCATCTAGGAGGCAAAGAAAAGGAGAACTTTTTGCATGGATAGCCGGACCAACAACTTTTGGGATTGGACGCATGTAAAAAACTTCTGAACATCCGGTTGCGCATTTAGGGTGTGATTGCGTATGTTTACCCTTATATTTACATGTGCTAAATTTTTATTGATATGCATGTCAAAAGAAGGAGGCCGGATGTTTGATGCACCGGTTTGGATGGCCAGCTCTACTATCGCAGTCCGCAAACACGTTCGGGTTGATGGACGGCGTCGAAGATGCCCCGACCAGCGATCTTCACACAGCTAGAATTTCGGACTATGCCACTCTAATTGTATTTTGCATCCAGGTACACTCGAAGACCATATCTCATACTTGTACCCGTTATGTACAAGATAAAAATGAAACTGTAAAATATAACTTTTACGGAACTACTCCCTCCGTTCCCAAATATAAGTCTTTCTAGATATTCCAACAAATGATTACATACAAAGCAAAATGAGTGAATTTACATTCTAAAATATGTCTACATAATCCGTATATTGTAGTCTATTTGAAATGTCTAAAAAGACTTATATTTAGGAAGTACGTATTTGTTTACTATCCATGCATATTAGCTCTACCGTAGATTTCTTCTTCCTGAATAGACTCTTGTTTTAACGCATGTTCCACACTTATCTGATAGGCACTCTGTAGTCTATACTCTACAGGTTTTAGTCTTGAGAAAATTGCTTCGAACAATACAGCACAGCATATCTGACCCAGACAATCGGAGGAACAGTTTCATGTTAAGTCTGAAAGGTCAGCCGGAACACATAGCCGGGACAGGTATTTCCCCAAAAGGCTCATGCTGAACCATAACGCTACAACCCTGGATTGGTACAATGACCACCAGCCAATATCCATTGAAGTACTACCTATTGTTTCACTGACGCAAAATCATCTGCGCAAACCGGAACAGGCAACGCTGCAAACCAACCCCAGAAGTTAGATTGCAAGTTTCGCATGAGGCCGGGGCTCGCTTAGAGCTTCAGTATGAGGCCGAGCGGGCTGTGGTCACTGGCAGAAACGTCGGGAAGGATGTATGAATCGTGGACTCTTTCCGCGATGGACTCCGACACGAGAAAGTAATCCAGGCGCCAACCTGTGTATCCGCCAACAGACAAAGGCAACATGTTAAAACCATGAGCATACTTTCCTCCCACATGACGAAACAAGTGAGGCTCATTGGGATGATCAAACAGCAAAATTTGTCAACTGAACAATAGATGGGTATAAATGTTAAATGCCTAAATGGTTGCTAACAGATCGTGCTAGTAAATATAAACAATGAAGGGAGTGGTTTCTGGTTTTTGCGGTAAGGTCGGGCTCGAGTCATCGAGCTCATACCTCTATTAGTCTTCCGGCAATTATGCCTATAACCCCAGTAGCTATATCCAACAACATCAGGGTGCTGTTTCCGAAACGTATCCACGAACCCTTTGGACAGAAAATTAGTCTCGAACGATTTCCTTTCTTCTTTTGTGAAGCCGGCACTTCTACTATTTCCCTGGACAAAAGGTAACAGATACAAGAAAATGTAACACAGAACGTTTGGGGAGGTCAGAGTGGAAATGATATCAGTACCAAAACAGATCAGGCCAGCCGTCACATCCATGAGCTAGACAACGTGACATACTGACAGGCCACCCAAAAACATGTCCGATAACAACACAATAAAGGTTATTTTCCACAATTTGGGCCAGGATTTCTCAGTAGCTCTACTTTTTTACAAGGATCTTGATAATTGTATTCCTAACAAGCATATTTTTGGACAGTGAAATAACAAACACAACCTGAAATACATAGCATGCAGCAATTTTGCATAATATAGATCACCCTTTGAGCAGTATACTGAGTGCTTACGTACTTTTCAATCTAACAACCATTATAAACAAACTACACATCGATGTACTTGTATGTTGGTGTGGCTAACTTAACACCTGAGATGTTGGGTTCAAGTCTCAGTAATTGTCCAGGAGGAGCCATTTTAGTAACATGATAAGCAAGGTTTTGAAAATGAATTTTGTGGTCATACACCAGTGGAATAGCGCATACACCGCATATTTAAGCATAAAGTAAATTTTCTGTACCACAGATATTCAAGCATGTAGGTGATACAAACTAACGACTACTTACAGCAGGATCATGTATATCAATCTCCTGATGCGCACAGTTAAGATCACCAGTTAGTATGACAGGTTTCGATTTTTCCAATTCCTGCATAATCATACGAAATTTGTCAGGTTTTGTTAAACATGATAAAATGAAGGAGGCCGGCATCATGTTTGAACATAATCGTGCATTTTTAACTAACAGCGTAGTTTTGCACATGATATCAACTGCACAGAAACACAACATCAGAGAGGTTCCAATGTGCTAACTCGATTAAGGTAAAGTAAGGGAATGAAAATAGCCAACAATGGAGATATGGCGCATACTGCATGATGAAAGATGCCCAATATGTTGGATTGAACAATGTCAAGGTCCACAGCCCTAACTAGGTTTCCATGCAAACTTTAGGGGCCTTAACATCCAACTGTGGCATGTACCTCCAAAGTTCTAACAAGGCACTTTATATTATTCTTAGCTATTACTAAGTTTCGGTATGTGCAAATGTACAGGACAACACACCAACCCTAAATGCAACCACAGAAAACAGATAAAATAGATATCCACCACAACTGCTTGTACTGGAGAACATGTCCAATGAACAGAAGGACTAAGAATAGGAATGGGGGAAATCAATGCAGTGACAAATAACAATATGAAACAATGGGGAAATTCAGAACTTCGTCTTTTTCCAGAAAAAAACGTGACAGGCAAAGGTATAAAGGCATAAGAAAATTATTTCAAATATAAATAAAAGTAGAAGGCAAGGCGAGCATACTTTCATGTAGTTACCAAGGCATGGATCCCACTCTGTGACTCTGTAAGTCTACACAGTAACATATAATCACGGATTAGATTCGAATCTCAAGTGATGCATACCAGAATGAAAACTACAGCAATATATTACCAATCTTTTGAGACCATCACCGGAATTTGGCACATAAGCGGTTAGCAAGTAAAAATCATCAAATTCCACTGTCACAATCCTCCCTTCTGTATCATGGTCTGGTACACCAAGCCCATACTTGATAGAAAGTGGTTTCACCTACAAAAGTGCAGGACACATGATGAAGAGATATGGAATATGAGGGGCATGCTAAGCAAAGTTACTGTATTTGACAATAAACATTCCTAACTTGTTAATGTGCCCTTATGATCAACTGAAGCAGTACAAAAAAGTGCAAACAGCACAGCGATATAATGGATCTCCTTGTCTAACATCCATAAAAAATTACAGAAAGCACAGCACAATGATTAATCAGGTGACATGTGTTAATATCATGGAAGGATAACTATGAAGCAAACTAATAGCTCGAGCGTTTAACCGCTTATGTTTCAATCGTTTCCTTTCTAAGTTTCACGTAATCTGGAGTTAAAGATTCCAAAATAAAACATCAGTATCAGTGGAGCTGAACCAACTGGTATAATGGGGTGATTCCTAGATAAGGGGACATTTGGGCACTTAGTATTTTATTCCAATTCCATTCAGTATTCCTTGCAATTGGTTGAACTTGAAACACAGTACAACAGAAGAAACCAATGAAAATTTGTAAGTGTTTTGAACTATGAAGCACTGACAAAATTGGTGGTGCTAGGGTGCAAGAATGGCAGTCCATACCCGTGAAATTATGGCAGTCCCTGAATATCCAAGCTTTGACACACTACATGTCCAGAAACTATTGGTATACCCTTCAAGTAGACTTTCCTTGATGACGTCAACATCTTTCTCCTGCGCAAAACAGTGCAACTATTTGTTGATAAACTATTCGAGTGAATGAAGTACAGCAAAATTTTCAGAGGACAAAAGGCAGATGCCAGCTTTGCGAGACAGAACTGCGCTTGTCCTATCTTTACAAGATCATTTTGTAATAACAAATATCTTGCCTGAATTTTCGTTTCTTGCAGGCATAGCACATCAAAATCCTCCCTCTGTGCTAACTCATGAACGGAGAAGCCCCTATTTTTTACTAGAGCTTTCAGTCCATTGACATTCCATGATAGAATCTTTAGTGCCCTTGTATCCTTGCTAAGGGGTGGAGGCCTCATGACCTTAGGATTGTACGGAATCCACTCAGCCTGTGGCTTCTTGTGTACAAGTACAGTCCAAGGCTCTGCACCATCCACATTAAGACCCAACCCCGCCTTTGCAATAGCACCATTGGCTGTGAAAGACAATCCCATAGTTAGCCAAGAGAGCAGTAATTTTCTAGCCCAGAAATGATCAAGACTGGTGAAACAATGAGCGTACCAACAACTGTTTCCTTCTTGTGTGATGTTTTATTTATCTTGACAGTAGTCACAGGGTTCTCCTCCGGAGTGGTGCCCTTAATTGATTTCTGCTTGGTTCTACTTCTCTTGCTAGGAGTTGCGGAAATAACTTCAGAAGTTTCTAGCTTTTGTTCAACCACTACTGAAGCAGCACCTTTTCTTTTTGAAGGTACTTCTGATGGGCCAATCTGCTCAATGGTTGATGCTCCCTCTTTACCTGCAGAAAAAGAATCAGCATCCAGCCAAAATGCTTATTGCAACACTATATAGATGTATACACTAACACGTACTGATTGCTATTCTTCTGGCTACCTACTACCTACGATACAATTTCTCGGGAAAAACTGAACATTGTCTCATATTACTAGGGCAGAAGTCATAATTGAATCAGGAGGTTGTAGAGGTGCATGTAGAGTCTATACAAAGAAAGCATGAATGTAGTTCAATGGTACCACTAGAGGTCTGCAAGTAAGTCATACCAATTACTTCCTCACCCAGAGATTCCATCAGAGCTGATACCAAATCTTTCTTGTTACCTCTCGCAGCAACTCCCATCGTCCTTCAAAGTCATGGCATACAAAACTAAATGGGTAAATCAATTATCGGAAACATACAATAAGGAGAGGCTAGGAAAATTTTGAACCTTGTGAGTTCCTTGAGTTCTTTCACTGTCATGGATTGGAGCATACTAGGGTCACCTCTGATTCGCTCTATCTCCAATGTGCTTTCAGTGTCATCTTCCTATGGTTCCAAAAAATACATGAATTTCTGACCATGAGATGTATAAACGACAAATGTCAGCACAATGGGTATACAATACTAACCTTTTCTATGACTGTTTGTTCATCTTTCTTGATCTCACTGTTCTTAGAGACAGCTCTACGTGAATAGGTAATCCGCGTCCTCTCACTCATCACGTTTAGTATTGGAAGCACTAATTTTCTACAACTGTAATTTGTTCTTGGAAGCCCACCGCTACACCTGTAAACAACAAGTTGTTTCACCACGTGTTGCAGAAACATCCTAAGTGATTCCTGAGACATTAGATCCATATGAATGATGACCGTGCCAATTTCCTCAATGCACAGCAAATTAAATAAACATCGTGGCTACTGGATAATAATGTTTTCGGCGATTCATACTAATAGAAAAATACTGTAGTTAACTGGATGCTGTTCACAAAAAGAAGAAAAATACGGGCCTTTTTGATTCATAGGATTGTAAAAACACTGGAATAGGAAAAACGTAGGATTGAAATGGCACGTCCATTGGATCCCTATAGGATTTGAGTCTGTTTGATTGTGTCACTGGAAAAACAAAGGATTTCTTTCAAGAGGTTGGAGTGGATGTTAGAATTCCTGTGAAATGTAGTACAAATGAATCCTTAGGAAAAAATCCTATGGGATTCAATCCTACGAATCAAACGATCAATGTAGGAAAAATTCCTAAGGATTCTAATCCTTCAAATATCCTATCAAAATCCTTTGAATCAAAGAGACCCATAAAGCCGCATCCGCACCATGACAGCAAGTCAGGGCAGCACATTGCAGAACACCGTTGAGCCCCCAATAAGGGTCTCTTTGATTCAAAGGATCTTTATAGGATTTTTGAAGGATTGGAATCCTTAGGAATTTTTCTTACGTTAGTCGTTTGATTCGTAGGATTGAATCTTGTAGGATTTTTCCCTAAGGATTTATTTGTACTGCATTTCACAGGAATTCTAACATCCACTCCAACCTCTTGGAAGAAATCCTTTGCTTTCCCCATGCCACAATCAAACAAACTCAAATCCTATAGGGATCCAATGGACATGCCATTTCAACCCTACGTTTTTCCTATTCCTGTGTTTTTGCAATCCTACGAATCAAAGAGGCCCTATAAACTTGCTTTCGATCTACAATTCCTAAATGGAGAGGACTCCACCCCTTCTATTATCCCCCAAATCGGAAGCTGCTGCCCTACGGCGTGCGGAGAACCCGAATCGACAAAAGGAAATTGAAAAGCACACAAGGGGGATTGACAGCCGTACTCGTAGAGACGGAGGAGAGAGCCACAGCGCAGGAGCAGCTGCATCTGCAAGTGGGTGCGTGGAGGCGGCGGGACGTGGAGCGAACCGAACCCTCACTTCGAAACTAGGGTTTATGCAATCAAGAAACCTCGCATTCAACTCAAGAAAATGGAGGGGCGGAGGGGCGGAGCACACGGGGGACGTTACCGCTGAGAGGAACGCCGCCGCTGTTCCCCTGCTGTTCACGACGGGACGGCGGCACAACACTCCGGTGTGGTGTGTTCGGCGGTCGCAAATGACGGATTGAGTCCATCCATTCAACAGGGGCAAAATGGTAATATGATGTCAGAGACCAAGAAGAATAAGGAATTTGGCATGTTTGGTTTATGATGATTAAGGGCCAGTTCTAAGAAAAGGGCCGGTTCTCTTGGCTAATCAGCCCTCTCCTCATCTTCTCTCAGAATTTTTAACATCCATTTGTTCGACAAACCTAGCTAGTTAGGGGACCTTAACTAGCTAGTTAAGAGACTCTCCCAAAATCATCAAGCACTCATTCGCTTGACAATCTAAGCTGGTTATACATTCATTCGTTTGACAATCCTAACTAGTTACTCCCTCCGTTCCGAATTACTTGTCTTTGATTTGTCTAGATACGGGTGTATCTAGCACTAAAATGAGTCTAGATACATCCGTATCTAGACAAATCTAAGACAAGTAATTTAGAACGGAGGGAGTAGATCCTAACTATGTAAGATTGTCAAACGATTAGATTGGAGGTTTTGAGAGAAGCTGGAAAGGGTTCAAAATCGGCCAAAAGAACTAGCCTTAGATTTGCCACATTTGACTTATCTTGGTGCTTAAGTTCTTAGCCACACTTTGACTTGTCTAAAAAAAATCTTGTTACACTTTCTATATGTATAACATGTGGGGTTTATTTCTCAAAAAATATCTTATATTAGATGTGATAGAACGAAGGCCGCATAACTTGATCAAATTTGCCTAACTTAAAGTGTGACAAATTGTGGTTAGAAACCAAATTGCCCCTAAATTTTTCAACAAAAATAATGAAATGAATACAATGTGCAGAGGAAAAAACCTTCCTTCTCGATGCGCCCATATCCAAGAGCTTCAGGAGCTTAGAGGAGAAGGAACTTGCTGGCTAATGAAACGTGTGTGAGGGTCTCCTTTGTCAATTGTCTATATGTCTAGTGAGAGGATGGACACTTGAGGTATAGAAATTTAAGACACGTCTATGGTCAGCCTGTCATGTGTGGCATTTTCTGCTCGTGGGCATTTCAAAAAATTCACTATGGAAAAGTTTGGTTGACGACAGTTGTGTGACGATCTCCTTTGCCCACTACCTCTATATCTAGAGAGATGAAAGACACTCGCCGTACAAAAATTTAAGACACATCTATGGCCAGCCTGTCATGTGTGTCACTTTCTCTCCTCGCGAGACACACTTGAGATACATAGATTTAAACACTTTTATGGCCAACCTGCCATGTTTAGTAGGCTAGCCATAGATGTATCTTAAATTTATTTACCTCAAGCTCTTCCTTGCCGCTAGATACAGAGTCAGTGTGTAGAGAATATCCTTCATCAACCACCAAGTTCCTTCTCACACGGCATTCATCCCATACCAGGGGCGGAGCCCATTGGGCCGGCCCGTATGCACAGGAATACGGCTGGAAAATTTTGCTAATAGTACTTGTCAATTAGAAAGGCCCGGTGCATCAGGGTGGCCCAAGTGCCGTGCATCAGGGTCAGCCCTATTCAGCCACGGCTCCGCATTGGCCCAACCCAGCAGGACGCCTGCGCACGACAGTTTTGCTTGCCTAATCAGGGTGGCCCATGTCAGTTCGCTTGATCGATCCTCACGTACGCACGCACGACAGCACGACACGCCTGTATTCACATACGCACCCACGACGGTTCGCTTGGCGTTGCGCGTATGATGCCAGACTACCATACGCGTCGCCGTCGCCTACACAGGCCGCAGCGGCAGCGCGCCGGCCGCCGGACGCCGCAGGCCACGCAGCCTGGCCCTCACACGGTAACGATGCGCCGCACGCGAGCGACACTGCACGCCGGTGAGTAGATCCGGCGCTCGGTAATTTCTCAACCTTTCCAATCTTGAACCTTCACCTTCGTCTCCATGCGTCTATATAGGCCACACAATTGTGGTAGCTCCATTGACCGTTTGTCTTGCTTGTCCTAATCTTGATTACAAACTGCAACAATAACGTATAAACTTGTTGCGAATATAACAAATCACTATGTTTTGGCAAAGCACGGGGCATTTTCTAGGGTTTTAATTAGGGTATAGTTTATTTGTCTATGCAAGTCTTCATGTCTAATTTGTAATTTGTACCTGTCAAATACAGATACCACGGGCAAGTTTCTTCTCAAAAGAAAAGTTTGAGTGATGATATTATTTGTTATGTGGAGGAAGAAGAAATGAAAGAGGTCACCAATGCTCAAAGTGGTTGAGTAGTTCATGGATCGGATAGAAGTATTAAAGGTAATTTTCAGTTCTTTAGTCATACTACTTTCATTTGGGCATTTTATTAGTAAGTTTAATTCTATTTGTATCTTGTAGGTTATTAAACCTTGTTGTTCGGCAATGTATTCTGGAATTTGGAAATGCAAAGCAGCCTTTTCAAGTAATTGTGTCCCTTGTTTTATTATTATCGTAAGCATTTCTATGTCTATATTTTGTTTTTACAAAACACCTTCAATTATATCCAATAATGTGTGCTAAAAGCTATGAAACACACCTTTATTCAATACTTCATTGTTTGAAAATTTTATGCCTTATTAAAGTGGTGCATCGGGTAACATTTGCTCCAGCTCCGCCCCTGTCCCACACAGTATTCATCAACACCACCAAGTTCCTTCTCATATAAGCTTCAGTTTGGGCGCATCGAGGAGGGTGATGTACTTGTTCTCCTACTTTCAGAACGGGGAACCTCCAACCTGGATAGAGAGGGCAAAAATACATTGGTTAAATCTCAATGATGAAGGAGTGTTTGTTTGGTGAGAAAACTTACACCCCGCCGCTCGCATTTGTAGAAATGCCTTCCTGGCTTTTCCATCGTGTCACAAAGACAAACCAAGACACATCCGACGTAATTGACAGAAAAGACCATCCCTGAGTCATATTGCCAAAACAAACCAGCTGGATCGTGGCGGCAGGCGCGGCAGCCGACGCATGGCGCCTGCCGCCACGCGCGGAGGCGGCAGCCCCTGCCGCCACAGGCCCCGGCGGCTGGTGGTCTGCCACAGGATTCTGCTAACGCAGCGGACGCGCGACGGAACAGAGCACTGTACAGATGGCCCTGCCGCCTCCTGGTGTGGCGGCAGTACTGTAGCTAATAATAATCCGGTGTAGTTACTAGTAGTACATGCATGGGATTCCCTCGAATGCGATGCGTGCATGTAGCCCAGAAATAGTACTCTCTCCCTTGATTATTACCACTCTCTCTTGCCTCTTGCATGCATGCATGCAGCGCGTGCACAACGATGCATCTCGCGTGGAGAAGCCGCAGTCCAAAGAAGTATACAGTCTTGCACAGTGTTGCCGCCACACCAGGAGGCGGCAGGGCCCACTTGCACAGCCTCCTTTCCGTCCCGTTTGCCGAATCCTGTGGCAGGCCACCTGCCCGCCTGGGCATGTGGCGGCAGGGGCTGCCGCCCCCGGACGTAGCGGCAGGCGCCACGTGTCGGCTGCCGCGCCTGTCGCCACGATCCAGCTGGTCCGTTTTTTCAATGTGATATAGGGGTGGCCTTTTCTGTCAATTGTGTTCGACAAGTGGTCCTTTTTGACAAAAAATCCCCGGTTTTCTAGCGATTTTTCTCTACACTAAGCCAACCCAAACCCGGAAACTAGACCCACGACCCCATTGCACGTAATGCTCGCCCTGCTCATCATCCGCGGACGATGCTTTATTACAAAGTTGGGTCATCTATTTTGGAACGAAGGGAGTACCTCTCACGCACCTCCTTAAATGGTAAGCTTTAGTACTTCGGCGAAATATGGTATAGGGGCCGTCCTAATGCTCTACGTACTATTTCTCCGTCATGAATTAGTTGATTCAGATTTGTCTAGATATGGATGTATCTAGACACGTATATCCGTTTTTAAACAATTTTGAGTCAAAGCATCCGCATCTAGACAAATCTAAATCAAATAATTCGGGATGGAGTATGTAGTATATGTAAAGCTTACCATTTAAGGAAAAAAAACTTCTGATATGACAACTTATTTAGTGAGTACAAAAAAAATTACTTTATGTTAATCTAGATATAGATCTTCGCATGGGAACCAAGACAACAAAAAACATTCTTTCATAAAACACATTAAATGAGAACACTTTTAGATCTAACCCATTGTAAAAGTTGTAGCATCTAAACACATATCTACTATTAGTATATAATATGGTGCGTTGAGCGTACTTTGCTAGATGGAGTGATTAGTGTCAAAACTGTCAAACTAATGAGTATCTAGATGTGTCATAAGTATTACACTATTACTATATATCTAAGTCTTATGTTATTGACCTTACACGTAGTTTCGTGTGGGTAGTTTTTTTTTCTTTTTTTTTCTTTTTATGCTTGATTAAACCATCTAGATGTGCAATAATTAAAGCACATTGAGATATGCCCTAGACAGACCCTAGTTAATTGAACTAAGGAGTAATACTAGATAGAATTAAGGTGTTAGATCGACCGACCGGCATATATTGAGGGGAATATATAAAAGGGTAGTGGTGGTGTAGCTTTTAGATGCACGTGGATCGAACAATATCCATGAACGAGAGATTTGCAAAATATGACAAACGAACCTGGCTGCCGGCCGTCGCTACCGCCGCCGCTGTTGTGTTTAGATCTGGAGAGGACGAGATAGTGTGAAGAGAGCAACACTAGCAAGCAAGCACGGAGGCTCCTGCCTATATAGTGGAGTACTAGTTTTATTTTGTCTACCGGAGCCGGCTTGACCTCGTCAATGACTGTCGAGAAGTCTTCATGCATGTGGCCTGGAGGCGCAGTTGTCGTCATTTTGATCTGAAGCACCGGATTATAACATATAACACGAAAAAATGCCACATGACAAGAAATCATAACCTCACTGCCCAAAGGAGACAACATGAATCCCGACGGACAAACTAGACAAGGAACAAAGCTCAAATCAAAGATAAACTCATAGAAAAGGGGTCCGTTGATAGATGTCCTAATTAACATAGCCGGCTTGACCTAGATGGCAGCCGAGTAGTCTTCGTTCATGTGCCCCCAATGACTAGGCCAACTCAGTTGTCGCTGTTTAACCCTTGCAGTGATCCGAAGCACATGACACCTAATTTTGCAAGATGACAAGAAACCTTTTTTTAGATTTCTCACCACAACTACAGCCATGTACAACACAGCATGCACGATATGTAGACGAAATCCAATCCAGGCGTGTCTGCTAGAGTCTGGTCACATGCATGGACGAACTGATCTTCTGTGTTTTGCAGGGATCGTCCTGGCAACAACGTAGTACAACACTTCTCTAGTACTATCGCTCGTCTCCCTCTTCTATTAAGTCACCCGACTTGTGGGGCCGGGGAGTGTGCCTATGGTCGGTTCTCAATTGCGGTCCCACATGTGTGTGCAAACGCAATATGACGCGGGTTCCATTCGGAGAGCAGCGTGCCAGACCGACCGACTGTCTGGGGTGCGACGCGAACGCGACGGGCGTGCTGTATACTCCGTACATGTGTACCGCCGTTTTCTAGAGGCTTTGCTCCATGGCGCAATCCATGGATACAAAATTAGTATACTAATACTATTTAAAAGTCAAGGGCGGGGCTTTTCCTATGCTGTAGGCGGGGTAGTTCCGCCTAGTAGGTTCGACAGAGACGCGAGAAGATGAGGGAGTAGGCTGCTGCAAACGTAGGGATGTGTGATTTGACAGCGAGTTACTGCTGGACAGGTGGGGCCCCGTGATTTGACTTGCCATTATCATTTTAACTGCGGCGCTACGACCGGCGTGAGTCTCCCGATTCCTGACCACCTCCATACATGTGCCTCTCCCAATGCTCCACCATGTAGTAGAGGCTGGCTCTTGCATGAGAGCCCACTTCTCCACTTTTTCCTTGCCTCTCTTTCCTCCACATATGCAAAAATGCCATGTAAAGCGCACTATTGTACTTACTACTTGCTCCTACAGGTGCTAAGATTGCCACATAGGCATAAAGTCTTATGTGGCAAGTTAATCAAGAAGAGAGAGACTAGTTTGGTGACCCAAGGAAGAAACGGTGCTAAGCGCGTGTACCTAGGTGAAAAGACAATTTTGAGTCTATAGCTAATTAAATGAAGCAAACTTAGCAAAAAAAACTAATAAGCACACCATTTCATTGGAAGAGGTCACTCGTTGGCAAATGCAATAAATACTACTCCCTCTGTCCCATAATATAAGAATGTTTTTGGCACTATACTAGTGTCAAAAACGTTCTTATATTATGGGACGGAGGGAGTACGAAGAAAGACATAGAGAGAAGTAAAAAATAGACTTATAGCCAACCTTATAGCTAACCTTGTTGTAGTATGAGTGACTAAGTGATGACTATGTATGACATGCCAACATCAGATAGCCTAACGCACCATATTAAATCTCCAAGGGCGCGACCGCGTGAGCGACACGACGGTCGTGGTAGGCGCGACCATGATACGGGCTGCTGGCAGCCCTTGGATCTGAGATCAAACGTTCTCATACTTAGTTGCTGAAAATTTGCAGAATAACCGTCCAGGATAGGATATTCACCCATAGGTCTAGAATCACGCCATGCAACCGTTCGATCTCAGATCCAAGGGCTCTCAGAAGCTCGTATCATGGGAGAATGGAAAGCCACTACCCTGTCGTTCGCACGCTGGCAGTTCACTCCTACTCGTCCCCGCACGACCTTTAATATTACGGCGGTTTGCTCCTAGTCGTCCCGTCCTTTCACATTATGGCAGTTCCACTAAGCCTAACCCTCCTCCCAAATCCATGGCGTCCCAAATCTCCATGATAGGCGGTGATTACAAGGTTAGAACCATCACCAGCGATGACTTTGACATCATCTACACCCATTCTTCTGCGATGGTGAAAGGATGCCTTTCTCGCTTCAGACGCATGTTCGAAAACTCAGATGATGATTGGGTCACTGGGCTAGATGTTGAGTACACCACAGTCCTGGGACGAGAGAAGGATCTAAAGGACGAAGAGAGGAACAAACCCGCCGTGATCCAGGTTTGCGTGCATGACTTATGCTTGGTCTAGCACATATGCCATGCCGACGTTGAATGCCTGGACTTTAAGAACTTCCTCGAGAGCAACCTAATCAAATTCGTTACTGTAGACTTTACGAACGACAAAGAAGTCCTGGGTCAGATAGGCCTCATTGTAGGCAACCCCTTCGACCTCCAGAAGAATCCGCTGCTGCCCACCGGTGGCCAGCCTTCAATGCTGACCCTGGCAGGAGCCATGGTTCATCCTTCGTACGGTAAACTGGAGAAACCTCAATACACGTTTCATCGTTATGCGTGGCAACGGAATGTACTAGATATAGATCACATCCACTACGCTGCAATGGATGGCTACCTTTGTTTCAATATCTACAAGGGTTGGATGAAGAGCAAGAGCCAAGTGTGTGGTTTAAGCAAAGAAGTATCAGCCAAGAGGAAGAGGGACAAGGACAAAGTCGAGGACGTGGACAAGAACTCCGAGTAAGGTGGCAGTGTCGTTGCTCATGGTGATTCTAATGCAGTGTCTACCGGATTAGTTGCATAGTTTAATTTCAGGTGTGCTTAGTTTAATTTGAGGGGTGTGTTGTGCTGAGCCCCCAGCAGCACTATGTTATGTTTCTTCTCGTTACTTTAACTCTTCAGTATGTACATACTAGTATTTCTTACATTTCATCTTTTAGTTGGTATAGTACTACCACTTGTTTCTTCACATTATATACGTACAATATATATGGCCAACATCATATAGCCAGCAGTTTAGTTGTCAAAGAATTCCAGGGTGCTTAGTTTTGTCAAAGAATTCCAGGATGCTTAGTTTTATTTGAGGGGTGGGTTGTACTGGACACCATTATTGTGACTAGACTTTTTAATAGTACTATATGCATAATTTGGCGACGAGCGCTCTCTATATGTACCACCTTTTTTTAATTTCAAGTTTTGCTCCATGGCGCAATCCATCGATACTACTATTGTACAAAAGTATACATTTTTTAAAAGGTAGAGGGCGGGGCAGTCTAGCTTGGTCGGTTTCACGAGAGGCGAGGGCCTTTGTGATTTGACGGCTCATTACTGCTGGAAGGTGGGGCCTTGTGATTTGACTGCTTGTATAAATACGCCGACGACCTAAGGAGGAGCAAAGTACCATGCGGTATACTCAAGTTCTCCACTGGAGTAGTACTACGATGGAAGAGCACGAAACACAGCAGCCCAGTGCCATATGGCGATAAAAAATGATCTAATTTGCTAGTCATCTCATTGTTAGCATTGTCCTATTCATTCCCTCAAAAAAGCATTGTTATATTCATGCCTCGCAGAGAACGTGACACGTGCGGTGAAACACCCGAAGCAAAAGATGAAACACAGGAGCAAAAGAAGACGGAAGATTATCACCCCAAATGATCTAATTCGCCACGGAGTCGTAACTGCTTCTTCATCGCCTACATGACCTCCATCTCCTTGCGCGTCTCCTCCGCCATCTTCTTCATTCTGTCCATGACACGGGATTTCTTGACCCGAGCCTTCATCATCTGTTCCACGGCCGCATTACGTACCTTGACAGCAGCCGGGTGCTCGATGTGGAACTTCGCCAAGTCCTCCTTCTGTTCCATGACGAGGGACTACAACATCTTCATCGAGGAACTACTATTCTCATCCAGCTTCTTCCAGTCGGCGTTCTTCTCCTTCAACAGGTCGAGCTCGTGGCAGAGCTTCGCCTTGTCCTCCTGCAGTTGTAGGATTTCGCCGGTCGCCTTCTTCTCCGAGGCAATGCTCTTCTTCGGCAGCATCACCAAGCCAGCGATCAACTCCCCCTGCTTATTGAGCTCAGCGGGAATGTCGTCGGGGCTCTCCTTCAGCAGCTGCATCAAGCCTTGGATGAACTCCTTCTGCTTGTTGAGGTGCTTATTGAGCTGATCGGGCTGGTTGTCAAGGGATAACAAATCCAGCGCCGCCGGCTCGGCATGTTTGGCTCCGCGGATAGGGCGCTCCTGGGAGCCATCGCCTGCCCGTGAGAGATCTTTCGAGGTCTCTGTGTGGCGGCAAGCCCTCTTTTTTTTCCGCAACCTTGGTTGTCGCTTCCTTGTTATGAGTAGTTCTCGACCTAGAGCTCTGCTCACTGGCCATGGCAAGGACGGACGAAGAAGAAGCACTTATGAGGAGGAAAGGTAGAGTAATTTTCGGTTAGGTAGTTCCTCTTTTTATAACCTAAGTACTAGCACTAGTACTAATACTTGCATAGTGGGAACACGTTCAGGTTTGGTACATACTAGTAGGTGTGAGCAGGCTTTCGAATGGGATGGGAACAAGGTAAAGATTAATTGATGGTTTTGGTTTCGAGGCCTGAAACGGCGCTCGATGAGTTTACTGGAACATAAATTTCAAGTAGACTACACTGCTCAAATGCGTAAATATTATGTTACTGTCAAAAATTGGCACAAAATACGAAGGAGACCAATGGAAGTACTACTAGCAACCCATGATTTAACTACTCGCATGCACGCAGTGGAGTAGTAATGTCTTTCTTCCGCCCTCACATCCACTCAATTTGCATGCGCTGTATTAATTGACCATCAATGAAGTGAACAACGTTACATGCGTCAAATTATCACATGGGGTGGATCTTGGTACAAAATTGCGTCCGCCCGTGTACCCGCGTGTGCGTGCGAGGGAATGAGTGCGTGCGTGGCGTGCGTGCACATCTTCGCTTCGTGCATGTACCGACAATATGGCTCAGGGAGGACGAGTACATTCTTCTGGAACCAGCAGCACATCACTGTGATCAATCCACACAAGGAGGTCGCGAAAACACCTCCACATGTGCCATGTGGCTTCATGAATGTAGCGTGCCATTGGAATTCTAATTTATGTGTTTTGCACATACTCGAAGTACTAGTAAGGTACTCGTGCATTGCACGCATCAGGTTTTGCAACCAAATTATGAATAAAATACCACACTATAGCATGTAAGCTCTGAGTCATATATGCCTGATGTAGACCTTCGTCTAATTCTTATAGTTCATCTCATTCAAAATCAATTAGTTTTTATAAAAAAGCTAGGGCCTCTTGGATTCGTAGGACTTCCAAAAGGCGGGAATAGGAAAAACATGGGATTATAGTGGAATCTCGTATTGAATCCTACAGGATTGTATGAGTGTTTGATTGTGCATAGAAAAAATGCAGAATTCTTTCAAAGAGGTTTGAGTGGATGGGATGTTTCCTATGAAATCTAGTGCAAATGAATCATATGGAAAAATTCCTATGGTTCACAATCCTATGCATCAAACAACCAAGATAGGAAAAATTCCTAAGGATTAGAATCCTCCAAAATTCCTTTGAGAATCCTTTGAATCAAAGAAGCCCTTAATCTATTTTATGATTCATGGAATTGTGCGTTGTAAAGCATGAAGTAAATACAAATAATGGCAATTCAACTAGAAAAAAAGTTTGGGCAGTTGTGATACGGAAGATTCTAGAACAAAAGAGAACCACTGTTGTTTTGAGGTTTGTGCATTATGCTTAAGTTCAACCATGGAGTCTGCTAGATTGTACATGTGGCAAAATCCGGTGGGGGGCTGGAAGATGGTGCGAGGGGCCGAGTGGAGGGAGACTGTGAAGGAGTATACAAGTGCGAGATTGATATTTAGATAGAGGGGGCGAGAACGTGCGCTGTTGCGTGCAGTGGCGGAGCCATGAAAAATAGATGAGCTAGGGGGCCAAGCATTGCTAATCCTTTACGAGGAGGGTCAATTCATGAACTTAAACCATTTTTAGCAGCAATTGTCTAATGATCACATTCATATTAGCCTCGATATATAGTGATGTTAGGGGGGGGGGAGGGCCCTTGCTGCCCCCTGTCTTCGCCATTGTGCGCGCGTTTGAGAGATGAAGCAGAAGGCATAGGTGATGAGAGGGGGACGTTGGATATATAATTAATGTGGGTGTATTAGCTATATATATTAATCCTATATAGAGAGGTATAGATTGATCGATGTGGATGTGGGAAAGAGGGTGAGACCTCACTAGATATATCAATTGATCGGTTTGTGTGGAAAACTATGAAAGACCTAGCTATATACACACATACATAGAGGAACATCGATCGTTGCGCATGCACGCGTGAGAGATAAAGAATGCCTGATATGATGGAGAGCGGGATGTGTGTGGGTGTGTGCCTTCATGGGAGACCGACCTGAAGAAAAAAATTGCATGTGTGCGATGGATAATGCCGACTGGTAGTGTGTGTGCATGCATGCACGAGAGAAAGTTAGTGGTACAATTATAAAGACAAGACGACTGTGTGGGTGTAAAAGACTAGGTGAGGTCATAATCAATGTAAAGTTGAATTCAAATATTTGAATAAGAGATCCTGATGTTTGAAACCCATGCATGCATGAATATAACGGAGATCTGCGTGGTCTGGTTTGGACAAGGTCAGACTGATTTGAATTTGAGATACCGACGGCAGACATCATTTGGCCACGTCGCATCCGTGCATGGACACACTATTCTAATTGGAGATGATGGGTGGCTTTCGCATCACATATCTATATCTATACCCCTATATATATTATATTTTATATTTTTTTATATTGTGTGCGGGTAACTTTAACTTTGAAAGATGGCCGTTGGATGAGGCGAATCCGATGGTCCAAAGATGGCAAATTTGAGCACTAATGGCCATTGGATATCATCTAGATTCTACCAGATTTCGCCACATGTATAATCTAGAAGACTCCATGGTTGAACTTAAGCATAATGCACAAACATCAAAACACAAGCACTTCTTCTTTGTTCTAGAATCTTCCGTAGATTTGCCATTATTTGTTCTTACTTTATGCAACGCACAATTGCATGAATCTTAAAATAGATTAGTTTTCTTATAAAAACTAGATGATTTTGAAAGAAATGAACTATAAGAATTAAACGAACATCTACATCATGCATATATGACTCAAAGCTTACATGCTATAATGTGGTATTTATTCATAATTTGGTTCCCAAATCTCATGCGTGCAATGCACGTGTACCTTACTCTAGTCTAAATGGTGTTTATGTGTGTGTTGTGCGTGTTGAGGTGCAAATTGTATTTTTTGGGTACACGTTAAGCTCGTTCTCCCGAAATTTCAAGCCGCACTTTGTTATGCCAAAAATTCAAGCTAGCGTCTGTGTCTATCGTGCTACGAAACTCCCGCCTCTTCAACCCGCGCCTTGTTAGCCCGAAATATTTAAGATATATCTTTGTCTCGTTGTGCTCCGACAACTCCCTCCATCTCAACCCGCGCCTTGCTATTCTGAAATTACAACGCGCGCGAAAACTCCCACCTCCTGTGAAATCCCGACACGCAAAATGCCCATGGTACCCCTGAACCAAAAGAACCGCCTCAAATCGGTGGGGGTACTTTTGTAACTTACCCCACATTTCAGACAAGCGCGTCTCTAAGGCATGGTTCCCCACTCCTATCCCATCCGCTCACCCATTTGTACACCGAGGCCGCGAAAACCTACGACGAAGCCCCACACCCTCCTCCGTCCGCCACCTAGCCGGAGCCTCTTCCTTGATGACGTCGTCCACAGCAACACCTCGACGTCCCTCATCCACCATACTGGATGAGGATCCATCATCGGTCTCATCGTCCCGCCGGTTCAGCCACCCCGTCTTCCACCTCCAAGGAGCTGCCCCGATGTTCCCCTCGTCATTTGCGCCACCTCCATTCCCACACCGCCATCTTCACCTGCACCACCGGAAGAGCATCATCATCACCATTTCCTTGGATGAAGCTGCGGCCTAATCGGCGCCACCAAAGAGGTTGTACACTAATCACCACATTTTCTTCTTGATTCGATCTCACGATGTTGCCAACGCTCGGTCCCGAGCCGACACGGCGCGGCTCCATCCACGACGTCGTCGCCGGCCACTTCCTCCATGGTGTCGCTCCCTCGGCGGCGACGTCCACATCAGTAGGAGCTGCTGCTGCTTTAGCTCTTGCTCGCGCTGCTGCTCTGCTCTTGCTCTCAGTCCCCTACTTGTTCTGCTCTTGCTATTGCTCTTGCTCGCGCTGCTGCTCTCACTCTTGCTCTTGCTTGCGATGCTGCTCCAGTTTAGCTACACTTTGGTCGACTGAATCGACTTTTGGGTCAGTCGATTTTCAGGGGGTGGGGGGCTCGCCGGGGTGAAGGAAGAACCAGCCGCAGCGAGGAGGGGGGCTCGTCGGAGAGGTGCC
>NC_041385.1:592675422-592714383 GCF_002162155.2 Triticum dicoccoides | reverse complement strand
CGGAGAGGTGCCCCACTATCTATCTTAGGGTGCAGGGTGGGGGTAGTGATCGCCGGCGGTGGCGGGGCGGTGGCGTGGGGATCGCCGGAGAAAAATCTCGGCACGGGGGGCCTAGAGGGATGGCCGGGGCGGCGGCGGACCGGCGGTGGGGAGTGTTTTCGGGGCGGGAGGGGCGGCGCACCGTCAGCCACGGGCGGCGGGGGGCTGTTGTTTGGCCGGTGGTGGCTGGCGGCTCAGGGGGGTGGAGGTTGAAGATGAACTGCAGGCCCTTGATTTCGTATCCAACGACTGCAAAATCGACTGACCAGAGATGAAAAAGGCAGTCGAGTGACGTGTAGCCTCACCTTGCTAGTGCGTTCAGTTTCGATAGTGAAATTCAGTTTCGACAGCAAAATTCAGTTTTGACAGTTAAGTTCAGTTTCGATAGTTAAGTTCAGTTTCGACAATTAAATTCAGTTTCGACAGTTAAGTCCAGAGATGAGCGGCTGATGTATTTTACATCTAGCACTGTGTGATTATGTATTTTATGTCATGTATTGGAGATGCTATTAGAATTCCACTCAGGTTAACATTGTCTCTCTTGTCCTGCTTCAGCCTCGGCGTCGTACAACTCACCGGAGCTGATCCAACGACGAAACCCTCCATCACAGCGGAGCAGTACCTCGGGCTCCATGTCCAGACGCCAAAGATCTTCTTCCCCTCCTCCGACAGCCAAGTCAGCAGGAGCATCCTCACCAGCCAACCCAATCACGCTGAGATCGACATGGCTTCGCCAAAGAGGTTGTGCACTTGTTGCATCTCTTTTTTACTCTACATGTCCACCGAGCACACGTAGTAACGGGAAATATGATTATTTTATCCTACTATATGACAAGCAGTGAGGTACCAGGCAACTTAGCTATCTGTGATGGACTCTCTTGAACGCCATCATTATTTATCTCTGCGTGTTTGAGCTGTGCATTTGTCGATGGGCCTGGGAGTTGAGCTAGTATGGCAGTGGCCAGGGTCCAAAGTAATAGAAGTAGCACAAAAACATTTTTTTAGTGTAAGATTTTCCTTGTTCAAGCCTGCCTACTAGAATCGCCAGTGCTTGAAAGGAAAAGTGAATGAAAACCATAGGAATTGGAAAGTTTCCTATGGTACTACTTTTCATGAATTTGGTGCAAAGGAATGTAGCAAAGGAAAATTGTAGGATTTGTTCCTTTATTGTCTCCTTGAAAGAAAAACCGTAGGAATTCTAATTACCACTTGTCCTCCTTTTCATATTCCTATTCATCAAGCACAAGACTAAGAGATAGTAGCATAATAGCATTATAACCATACATTTTCATGTGGTTTGACTTAATCTCACCATGCTTTTTTGCATCCAGTGATCTTCCAATTGTTGTGAATCAAACACTCAGATTGGCAGAAATGCTGTGTTTTAAAATTCTCTATTTTGCACATGCATTCCTACCCTATTCCTGTCTATTTCCTATCTCTGCATTGTTAGAATCCTCAAATTCAAACAAGCCCTGACTCAATTACTTCTGTTACAGATATGTGTCAAAGAAAACCTTGTGTGGTTTGTCCTGCTCCTGCGGCGCTGTGTTTCACCCCAGCTCAGCTGCTCCAACGACGGAAGGGTTCACCACAGCAGGGATCCGCTCTCCAGACTGTCTTTCACCACCTCAGATCTTCTTCCCCGCTGCCAGCAGCCACGACAACTGCATTACCATCATCAACTGAGCAGATGACCTTGAGGACTACATGGGTCCGCAAGATAGGTCGCACTCTTCTGTGTCTGCTTACATTATGTATCACTTAATATGATGACATGCTACATTATCATCGTGTTCACCTATTAGACCTCGAGTCAGGTCCAAACTAATGCTGAAACTTGAGTTTTAAAATGGTTGTGGGGTACATATTGGGGTAGCAATTAGTACTATTTGTCTACTATCTGGTTAATCTCGGGTGTCTACTATGAGTTTCATGTTGGGTGCAAACAAACATTAAAGGAGCCATTATCTGTATTTTTTAACTAAAGCTATTATCTGCCTTCTATCATTGGTTTTGGGTCTATCCATAGTTTGCTACAATCACTCTGGCTTTGTGCATGCACTCCTTACATAATCTCACTATGTTTTATTCCTATGCATGCCAGTTATTGTACACAATGGAACTGGTCATGTAGAGCAAAAGAGACGAGCCTTGCGTGGCAATAAAATTTCATGCAGACGTCGCTCCATGGTGGGCACAAAGGCAGCCCCCCTCCACCCATTTCGGATCGTAATCAAGAGGAAGATAACTGTTCTGAGGGGGATTTAGAAGGAGAAGACGACTCCTATTTACCCCATGAGGTCTTTGCTCTAACTTGGCATGCTAATGTTGGTAATATCATGCATATGGTGCCTTGCATTGCTTATTGTATACATTAAAGATGACATCTGCTTAGTTTAGACAAGCTTTGTGTCAATGCCATCTGTTTAGTTTCTTTATCGTATATGTGAATCATGCAATGCCATCTTGTTTAGGCAGGCATCATATATGTGAATTTTGCAATGCCACCCTGGTTAGCCAGTCATGTTATATGTGAATTATATCATGACATTATTTTTTTATTACGTGTTAAATTTGTCAACAAGTTTAGTACATTCAATTACTCTTCCTGTGCATCAGCCATTCGGCACGGTCGTGGAAAAATCTGGAGTGGAAACAAGGTCTTCAGAGCAGACAATGCTATCTGACGAAGCGCATGTCTTGCAGGTTACCGATAGCTCCTTAAGGAGGATTCAGAGACAGATGACCAGTCATATCCCCCCCAAGGTGCATGCTCTAACTTGGCAGGGTTATGTTGCTCATATCGTGCGTATGGTATCTTGCATTGCTATGTCATTTGCTTAGTTTAGACATGCTTTGTGTGAATCACACCTGTTTAGTGTCTAATTACCATATATGTGAATTATGCAATGCCATCTTGTTGCAAGACATTATATATGTGAATTATGAAATGTTATCTTGTTCCAAGGCATTATGTATGTGAATTATGCAATGCCATGCTGTTTAGGCAAGCGTCATATATGTGAATTATATCATGCCGTCCTTTTTTTGTATTTCTCATTGCTTTTGTCGACAATGTTTGTATATTCAACTGCTCTCCCTGTGCATCAGCCAGTTGAATTGGTGATGGAGAAATCTGCAGTGAAAACAAGGTCTTCAGAGCAGACAATGCCACCTGCTGAAGCAGATATCTTGCTGGTTACAGATAGCTCTTCAGAGGAGGATTCAAAGGCAGATGACCAGTCCTATTACTCATATCATGCATATGTTGTATTGCAATGCTTAGTTTTTACATCATATACACAATATTGAATGCTATCTCCTTAGTTGACACATCATATATGTGATTGCCCTCTGCTCACTTCCTTAGTATATAAATAATATAATTGAATTATGTCATGCCATGATGTTTACATAGACAACATGTATCTGAATTATGGCATGCCAACCCATTTTCTAAAGACATAATATAGTTATATCATCTCATCATGTTTACATAGTCATCATATTTTAAATTATGTCATTCTATCCGTGAATTATATCATGCCATCATGTTTCCATCGATGACATGTTTGTGATTTATGGCATGCCAACCACTTTAATAGACACATCGTATAGTTATATCATGTCATCCTGTTTACATAGTCATCATATTTTGAAGTATGTCATTCTATCCTATTTAGTTAGCCATCATACATGTGAAATTGTGTCATGCTATCCTGTTTAATTAGCCATCATATATGTGAAATTATGTCCTGCTATTCTGTTTGGTTAGACAACATAAATGTGAATTGTTTCATGCCCTATTTTCTTCCCTACTATCCATTGCACCTGTCTATCTTACAATGTCTGTACATTCAATTACTTTTCTTGTTTATCAGCCATTTCAATTGGAGGGAGTGATGGCAGTATCTGTGGGAGTAAAAACACGGTCTTCAGAAAAGATCGTGCTACCTGTCGATGCAGATAGAACCACGGTTGTACTTGCCCAAGAACCAGCCCCACCACGCATAACCCAGAATCATGCAAATTGTACCCCTACCCAGTTGGACAGAGAACCAGCTACACCCCTTCTAACCCCAACCCCAGCAGATAGTAACCCAGTTCCCGTTGACACAGCACCGTCTCCATGACAGAGCACCCAAACACGAGCAGTTAGTAAGGAAACTGCAGTACCCAAAGCACGAGGACCACCACTCCGAACCCCAAGTTAACGCTTAAAGCAGAAGAAGAATTGTTCTCTAGTCAGGTTCCGTAGCTAGGGTTCATACTACTTTGCTCTTGCATCACTGTATTTACTCATACCAACTAATTTCAAATTTGAAGGATGCAACTGAAACTCCAATGGCGCAACAGGTATGTTTTAAACCTGTTTCTTTAACATGTTTGGTTGTTTTCTGTTGTAACTTGCTCTATGTTGATTTCAGTTTCAATTGAATAAACAATTATGTTCTCATGCCATGCACATTACAAGTGTTGTTATTGCTGTGTAGTTTCCCACACTTATATTCTGTCTATGCTGCTTTGTCTTAAATAGATATGATTCGAACTGTATATATCTTGATTTGGCAACATAAACTAGAATGATATAGACCATACAGTGACCATAATACATAGATATATGTTTGTTTCATGTTGTTATCCTGTCCACCTTACTACTGAACTGGTTTACCAAAATGAGTTTCATATACTCCCTCCGTTCCTTGATATAAGGTGTATAGATTTTTGAGAAAAAGTCCAAAATATAAGGTGTATTGCGTTTCACCACTCGTTTGAATAATTTTTTAAGGGATTTGATTACATTTACTTATAAAGGGCAATCTCCTCTATTTTCTCATGTCAATTAGTCATGTGCAATCTCGCCCAAAACTTGTGAAATTTTCCCTCCATGTGTGTTCTTTAATTTCCGTGCCAAAAACTATACACCCTATATTTAGGAATGGAGGGAGTACTACATTGTAAACCTGTGATGTGTTTGTTTGTTTCTCTTTTAGAATGCAGATAAAATATTGGAGAAGAGTACCCCGTTATGCAATGGTAAAGGAAGTAATGCAGATAAGGTTCAAGATAGTGAGACATCCCTGTTGGTCTCCAAGAAAGCTGATAAAAACTATATTGAAGACACCGAGACAACCCCAAAGTCCTGTCTTGATGTAGTGTTTGAGTTACTGGCTACTACTGCTGGCACCAGCTCTTCAAACTCGTTGCCTAAATCAGTTTGGCTTCTTGAGTCTCAACTTCAAGTTGAAAGACACCGATCAGATGTTATGTGACAGGAAGCCGAAGGACCGAGGAAGTCCTTGTAGAATTCAAATGCATACTTTCTGGTGCAACAACAAGTGCTGGAGGACTTAAGAGCCAAACAAGAGAAAGTTAATAAGCTTTCTAAGCATCTTGACAGCATTATGGGTACCCAGGACATTGTTTCTTGAGCTCTTCTGAAGTGGTTTCAGTTCTGGACTTGTTTTGCTGCGGCGTTTATATGCTGCTGTGTTCCCTATATTTGCATTGGTGGCGAACTTTGATGCCCAGTGGATGTAATATGTGTAATAGCCGTGATAGCCTAGCGCAAGTTTCTTGCTTATTTATTTCCTTATTGTCTTGTTTAAGTCTTTGCTTGTAGTCAGTGCAGTTCTTTTTCCGTGGTTTGCTAGTGGCCGCAATAACCTATTTTTTAAAACTAGGCCACAATAACCATGGGCTACATATTTACTGTAGTTACCATTTACCTCCTATGGTCTGTAGAAATAATGGCCCTTCTACGTGTCGTAGAAATAATGGGCCTTATACGGGTCGTAGACACAATGGGCTTTCTACGGGCCGTATCATCAATGGGCCTTGTACAGGCCGTATAATCGGTTGGCCAAACATGGGCCAATAATAGACCGCATTATGGCCGTAAACGGGCTAGAGTTGGAATCGTCTGTTCATGGGCAGACCATAACGGGCTGTCGTTAATTGGTCGTATTTGATGACGGTACGAAAACGGCCAAACGTATTAACGGGCCACAAATGGGCCGACTGTAACCTCGGGCTGAATTTAGCCCACAAGCAGAAAATGACAGTAACGGGCCGTAAGCAAACGAATGCTGGAAATGAGCCAAAGAATAAATGGGCTCTGAGAAGGACGAAAGATAACATGGGCTGGAAACGGCCCAACGGAATAATGGGTCGTTAATGGGTATAAAGTGATACACTGTTCATTACGGGCAGTTTCACCACGGGCCGTTAATGGGTATAAAGTGATACACTGTTCATTGCGGGCCAATTTCACCACGGGCCGTTAATGGGCCAAGAGTTACAAAGGTCCTCATATGGGCCGAAAGACGTCATGGGCCATACATGGGCCAGAAGTGAAAACAGGCTGGAATCTTATTGGATGGCCCAAATGATGCTACTGGCCTAATTCAGATAGGGCATAAACGACCCTTGGGTTAGCGGGCTGTAAATGGGCTATATGCGAACAGGCCATTAACAGGCTTTCATGGGCCGGCCTGCCACCTTTTGACCAACTCAAACGGGCCGGTCTTTTCACAGGAATGGGCCTCTATTGGGCCGTGCCACGTGTCGATGTATCATAGGCGCCTTTTGTCAAATGAGTGGATGACATCTGTCCCAACGATGAGCTGACATGTGTTTCCTCCAGCCAATGATGATTTTACACATGGAAAATCCCCATAGGTCCGGGCTGTTAACGGGTTATCGGATCCAAAACCCGACCCGATAGCTTAACGACATTCTGTTACGGTGTATGCCATGTGTCGGTCACCCTTGAGGAAAGCACTTCTGTGACGCGCGATTTATTGTCATGGAAGTGGACACTTCCATGATGATAATTTTGGTAATGTATTGGAACACTTCTTCGACAACACATGTATGACTATCTTGATTCTGTCATAAAATCGTCATGGATGTACATGCATGACAGAAAACACGACCTATTGTGACAAACACGTATGACGTATCATCATGGCAGTATATTTTTTTGTAGTGCGTCCATGAGAAACTTGGTGAGCCAAAATCCGTCCACGATTGGACTGAGGACCAAGGCGGCTGGTGTTTGGACTGTCTTGTATTTTGGTTCGTCACCGGTGTTAAAAGTTATAGCCGTGTCGTTCCAAAGGTTTATTGCTGCGATTTGGCAGACTTCGATGAGTTCGCGGAGTGCCCCTTTGCGCTTGTTGTTTGAAGCCAATGTCTTGAAGACCGTCAGTACTTTGAGGTTGTCGTCTTCTAGGGGGTGTTGTTCTAGGGTGTTCTTTGTGAGGATATTCTCGCCGCTCTTGGCCACTTGCTGGAGTATCCAACATGCTCTAACGCTGTGGGTTGGTGTGTTATCTGGTGTTGTGTGTATTTTGCATGGCCCATCGAGCCATCCTTTCAGAACGGTTCCGCGCCCCATAATGGGCTTTGATTTATTTACTATTGGGCCAGGCACCCCACGAGGGTGCGTCCTTTTTGTCCGGATGAGGGGCTGAGTAGCAGCCGGTGGTTCTCAACGAGCTACCTAAGTTTTCCAGGTGCTTTCCATTGCGCAGTACTTCTGTACTATGTTTGCCAAGTCAGCGAAGTGTAATACGCGACGACGATTGATGGCGTTGAGGATTCCTTCGTCCGTGCAATTGTTGTAGAATGCTGAGATCACGTCTTCATCGCGACAATCTTTAGCCTTGTCTTTGACAAGGAGGAATCTGGCCCAGAAGTGATGGACCGTTTCTTGAGACTGCTGTTGTATGCTCATGAGAGCATTTATGTTTGGGTGGGTGGGTGGATTTAAATCCGAACCCTGACCCAACTTTGGATCCGGAATATGAAGATCTTCCAGACTTAACAGTTAGGGCTCCGAGATATCAACTGATTTTTCAGGCTTGTCGTCCGATTCTATGTTCAGAGGACAAGGCGCGTCTCTCTGCCAGTGGGTGAAAGCACACGTGCTCCCTAGGTGGTTTTGTTAATTAATGTCAACATATCTCTTGTTGGACTAACACTTTTATCTAGTATGTTTTAGATAAGTTCAACAATCTAGTGGCATGGACTAAAGGATGTGGGAACTCCTTCAAGATGCTAAGGACAAAGGATTGGCTCAAGCTTCAAGCTCAAGACTCTTCATTTTCTACTTTAGTGATCCAAGATCACATTGAGTCTATAGGAAAAGCCAATACTATCAAGAAGGGATGAGGTGTTGCTTAATGAGTTTCTTGCTCCACAGTGCTTAGTGATATGCTCCAAAACCCTCAACTACTTTTCCACTTCCACACATATGACCTAAACCTAAAGTCAAAATTGGTCACACCGATTCTTTCTATCTGGCGCCACCGAGTTCAGATGTCATAGCCACTGCCACAAACCTTAGGCAAATCGGTCTCACCGATAGGGATCTCGGTCTCACCGAGATGGGATTGTAATCTCTCTGTGTATGTCCATTACCAAAATTGGTCTCACCGAGTTTGAGCAATCGGTACTACCGAGATTACAATGTAAACTTCCTGGTTAACTTATTACCAAAATCGGTCTCACCGAGTTTGTGTAATCGGTCCAACCGAGTTTCCCTGACCAACTCTCTGGAAGGCTTATTACCAAAATCGGTCCCACCGAGTTTTTGTAATCGGTCTCACCGAGATTAAGTTATGCCCTAACCCTAACCATATCGGTCCTACCGAGTTGCATTTCGGTCCCACCGAAAATCCTAACGGTCACTAGGTTTACTAAATCGGTCCGACCGAGTTTGTTGATTCGGTCCCACCGAGTTTGGTAAATTGTGTGTAACGGTTAGATTTTGTGTGAAGGCTATAAATACCCCTCCACCTCCTCTTCATTCGTGAAGAGAGCCATCTGACTGAACCTACACTTCCAGCATACATTTTTTGAGAGAGAACCACCTACTCATGTGTTGAGGCCAAGATATTCCATTCCTACCATATGAATCTTGATCTCTAGCCTTCCCAAGTTTCTTTCCACTCAAATCTTCTTTCCACCAGATCCAAAACCTATGAGAGAGAGTTGAGTGTTGGGGAGACTATCATTTGAAGCACAAGAGCAAGGAGTTCATCATCAACGCACCATTTGTTACTTCTTGGAGAGTGGTGTCTCCTAGATTGGCTAGGTGTTACTTGGGAGCCTCCGACAAGATTGTGGAGTTCAACCAAGGAGTTTGTAAGGGCAAGGAGATCGCCTACTTCATGAAGATCTACCGCTAGTGAGGCAAGTCCTTCGTGGGCGATGGCCATGGTGGGATAGACAAGGTTGCTTCTTCGTGGACCCTTCGTGGGTGGAGACCTCTGTGGACTCGTGCAACCGTTACCTTTCGTGGGTTGAAGTCTCCATCAACGTGGATGTACGACAGCACCACCTATCGGAACCACGCCAAAAATATCCGTGTCTCCAATTGCGTTTGAATCCTCCAAAACCCTTCCCTTACATTCTTGCAAGTTGCATGCTTTACTTTCCGTTGCTCATATACTCTTTGCATGCTTGCTTTCTATGTATTGTGATTGTTAAACTTGTGCCTAAAACTCCACTTAAACTTAAAGAAATTAAAAACTGCAACTTTGGTACTTAGTGTCTAATCACCCCCCCTCTAGACACCTCTTCTCAAGGTCCTACAAATGGTATCAGAGCATTGATCTCCATTGCCTTGGTTTAATCACCATTGGAGGAAGATGGATGAGTCTACTTTGGGGAGTCTGAGACATAGAGTGCCTATTCTTGATGGAGAGTATTTTCATGAGTGGAAAAATGAGATGCTTGTAATTTTCAATCAATATCATTTGAACAAGTACATTGCTAGCCCTTGTGCACCTCATGTTGATCCTATGCATCCTACTCTTGATGAGTCAATTGATATGATTAGGAATCTTAGAACTGCCGAACTTATCATTAGAGGATTGCCTAGAAACTTGATTGGATGTTTGCCTACTCTTAAGAGTGCCTAGACTATATGGAAATTTATTGAGGAACGCTTTCCAAATTATTCCTTGAAAAATCTTGATGAAATTCTCCATAAGTCTATTGCTTTGAGTAAGATGAATACTAGTGATCCTATGTTTGGTGATCGTCTATTTGAACTTACAAATCTTATGCGTGCCAAAGGAAATGTTGGAATTATTAGTGATATTATTTCCGAAGCTATAAAAATTCATAAGCAAGATCATTGTCAAACTCACTCTAACGAATTACCCTCTCTAGGATTTGATCCATCATATGACGATGTTGAACATGGATACTATGATGAGGATGATGATAGTGACTTCGATCTTGATGATGCAATGAGACATTTTGGTCTTATGGAAAATCTTCAGGGATATATGTCAGGCGGAAAGGAATGGGTTCTTGATAGTGGATGTACCGATCACATGACCGGAGATAAAGACATGTTTCGTGAGCTTGCTGAAAATGATAGTCCTCGAAAGTATGTCACCTTCGGTGACAACTCAAAGGGTAAGGTGGTTGGCCTCGGTAAGGTGGCCATATCACACGATAGCTCCATACAAATGTCATGCTCGTTGAATCTCTTGGATACTACTTACTTTCAGTATCTAGACTTGCTGATTTTGGTTTCAATGTCCTATTTACTGAAGTAGATTGTCAAGTGTTTCGTCGAGATAATCATAAAATGGTCTTTACCGGTGTGCGTAGAGGTGATCTATACATTGTTGATTTCACTAAAAAGGCTCAACCTAAAACTTGCTTCATTGCTAAATCCTCAAAAGGTTGGTTATGGCATAGACGATTAGGTCACGTTGGTATGCGAAACCTTGACAAGCTTATTAAAGGAAATCATATCCTTGGAGTTAATGATGTCATATTTGATAAGGATAGACTTTGCAGTGCTTGTCACGCAGGTAAACAGGGTGGAGGAAGGCATCCCGTGAAGAACATCATGACCACAAGGAGGCCCCTCGAGCTACTTCACATGGATCTTTTTGGTCCCAACTCTTACAAGAGTCTCGGTGGAAATTCTTTTGGTCTAGTTATAGTTGACGATTTTTCAAGATTTACGTGGGTGTTCTTTCTCGATGATAAATTGCAGGTCCAAAAGATCTTCAAAAACTTCGCTAGGAAGGCCCGAAATCAATTTGAAGTAAAGATCAAGAAGGTTCACAGTGACAACGGAACGGAGTTCAAGAACGCAAATGTGGACACCTTTCTTGACGAAGAAGGGATTTCACACGAGTTCTCGGCGACGTACACACCTCAACAAAATGGAGTCGTTGAGAGGAAGAACCGGACGCTCATCGAAATGGCGAGAACGATGCTTGATGAATACAAGACACCGAAGCACTTTTTGGCAGAAGCGGTTGAGACAGCTTGTCATGCAACAAATTGCTTGTATCTCCACAAGCTACTCGGCAAGACGGCATATGAGCTCCTCACCGGTAACAAACCCCAAGTTGGATACTTTCGAGTATTCGGCTCAAAGTGCTACATTCTTGATAAGCATCATCGTTCTAAATTTGCTCCTAAGTCTCATGAAGGTTTCCTACTAGGTTATGGCTCAAACTCTCACACTTACCGTGTCTACAACAATTTCACCCGAAAGGTTGAAGAGACGGTAGATGTGAAGTTTGATGAATCTAACGGCTCACAAGTAGAGCAATTGCCAATTGATGTAGGAGACAAAGATCCTTCGGAAGCAATCCAAGACTTGTCTATTGGCAAGGTTCGTCCAATGGAGGTGAAGGAGAGTACCTCATCCGTCCAAGTGGAAGCTTCTACTTCATGACAAGGTGAACCAAGAGTTGATACGGAAGCATCCACAAGTGGGACACACCAAGATGAAGAAAACGAGGAAGTGCATCAAGATGAACGTCAACAACCTCCTTCTCCACCACGACAGGAGAACGACAACGCCAACAATGAAGAAGGCCAAGAAGAAGAACAAGATGAAGAAGAAGTTCAACCAAGAAACAAGCAAAAGCTTTCACGAGTTCGAGCAAGAATTGCTGAAGACCACCCCGTCGAGCAAATCTACAATGATATCCAAACCGGGAGAATCACTCGCTCTAAAACTCGTTTAGCTAACTTTTGTGAAAACTATTCTTTCATCTCTAGCATTGAACCTATGAAGGTCGAAGAGGCATTGGAAGATCCGGATTGGATAAATGCTATGCATGAAGAGCTACACAACTTTGAGAGGAACCAAGTTTGGACATTGGTTGAGAAGCCCGACAACAACCACAAAATCATCGGTACCAAATGGGTGTTTCGCAACAAGCAAGATGAAGATGGACAAGTAGTTCGCAACAAAGCACGTCTCGTCGCCCAAGGCTACACACAAGTCGAAGGTATGGACTATGGTGAGACTTATGCTCCCGTTGCTAGACTTGAGTCCATTCGCATCTTACTTGCCTATGCTAATCACCATGATATCACTTTGTACCAAGTGGACATTAAATGTGCTTTTCTAAATGGTGAAATAGAGGAGGAAGTTTATGTTAAACAACCTCCCAGCTTTGTCAATCCTAATAAACCCAATCATGTTTACAAACTTCACAAAGCCCTTTATGGTCTTAAACAAGCTCCTAGAGCGTGGTATAAATGCTTGACCAAGTTCCTTATTGAAAAAGTCTTTGAAATTGGGAAAATTGATTCTACTCTTTTTTACTAAAAGGGTTAATGGAGAACTATTTGTGTGCCAAATCTATGTTGATGATATTATATTTGGTTCAACTAACCCTCATTTTAGTGAAAAGTTTGGGAAGCTAATGTCAGAGAAGTTTGAGATGTCTATGATGAGTGAACTCAAATTCTTTCTTGGTTTGCAAATCAAGCAAACTAAGGTACCTTTGTTTCTCAAACGAAGTACACTAAGGACTTATTCAAGAAGTTCAATATGCAAGAATGCAAAGGTATGTCTACACCCATGCCTACTAGTGGACATCTTGACTTGACCAAAGATGGTGAACCAGTTGATCAAAAGGTTTATCGCTCCATGATTGGTTCATTGTTATATCTATGTGCTTCACGTCCCGATATCATGTTAAGTGTGTGCATGTGTGCACGATATCAAGCTGCTCCTAAAGAATGTCATCTTAAGGCCGTGAAAAGGATAGTGAGATACTTAATACATACACCAAATTTTGGCATTTGGTATCCTATGAGGGCCTCTTTCGATTTTGTTGGCTACTCCGACTTGGACTATGCTGGAGACAAGGTTGATAGAAAGTCCACTTAGGGTACTTGTCAATTTCTTGGTAGATCTCTTGTGTCTTGGTCCTCCAAGAAACAAAACTTGGTATCCTTATCCACCGCCAAAGCGGAATACATTGTCGCTGGTTCATGTTGTGCTCAATTACTTTGGATGACCCAAACTCTTAAAGATTATGGGATATACGTGAGACATGTTCCATTGCTTTGTGACAATGAAAGTGCTATCAAAATTGGTCATAATCCCGTACAACATTCTCGAACTAAGCATATTAAAGTTCATCATCATTTCATTCGAGATCATGTTGCTAAGGGTGACATTGATCTTAAGCATGTTCGCACTGAAAAGCAATTAGCGGATATATTCACTAAACCTCTAGATGATAAAGTGTTTTGCAGGTTAAGAGGAGAATTGAACATCATTGATGCTTCAAACTTGGAGTAGAAACTCCATTGGACACATGCAAGACATGAGCTTATGACTAATCCTTGATATTTCTCTTATGATGAAAATCTTATGTCTTGGATATATTTGCAACTTGCATGTTATCTAACTCACGTAGGTACTTGGGGGAATCAAATTCCATGAGATTGTAATCTACTCACATCTTGAGCAATCTCTACATCACCAAGTTTCTACACTATGGTGGTTGAAGACAAGGAAGCAAGGAACCATTCAAACATATCCTTTGACAACTTCTATGTTGAGCTTCATGATTGTCATTTTTGGATACACAAGTGCTCTTCCTTGCAAGAACTAACCCATGTAGGTAGATGGACTCAAATTCCAAGTGGTGCTCCCAACTCTTGAGGAACTACATCAACCTTGAGCAACCCACACAAGTTCAACTACATGGACAACTCCACCAACCAAGGTATGTTATTCCATCTTAGAGAAGCTTTACTCCAAGTTATGAGCTAAAGCAACTTGACGAGATGAGAATACATCAAGATGCTTAAACGAAAAATGGCAACCCCATTTTGAGCTTAAACGATGAGTATGACCTATGATCAAGTGATCTCACTTGACTCCTAAGTCAATATACTCTAACATAGGTGACTTTGTCGCCGACCATCTCTAGATGAAGTTCTCTTGTTCTTTTCTGTGTTTTTGCATTTGTCTCATGCATATTTGTTTCCTCATTCAAAAAAACGTCATCTAGATTTCCTTCTGTTTGCTCTGCATCTTCTACATCCAATTCATTGCATATCATTCAATAAATTCCTTGCAAATCTTTGTGAGATCTTACTAGTCTAGCGAGCTGAGGTGACAAGTGTTTTCTCTGCGATGAACTCGGTTTCACCGATTTTGTTTTTGGTCCAACCGAATCTTTTCGGTACAACCGAAGCAAACCACTCGGTGCCACCGATTTCACGACAGAAAAAGAACAGTTTGCCACTTATTCTGTGATTCTTTTGATATAGCTCCACTCAATGAATCTTGTCCTCTACAGGCATCACATTTTTACAAATGCTTTGTTCTATGACTCAAGGATCAAACCCTTCTTGGAAATTGATGTCAAAGGGGGAGAGAGAGATCACATCAAAGCTTATCACTTAGAGAGATCACATCAGAGAGAGAGAGAGAGTATCATTTCCTCAGGGGGAGAAAGAGATCTCCAGGGGGAGAGAATACTCAAGTATAAAGTATTTCTCAAGGATCACAGATGCTTGGTGTTCAAGAGGAGAGATGCCACATGCCTTATTGAGGGGAAAAGACATGTTCATATGTGCTTATTTGCATTAGCTTGCATTAGCTCTGTTCATTTATATCTTTCAGCTCTGATTTTCTGTTCCCTATCTTCTCCCAATATCCCATGCTAGATTCAGGGGGAGCAAGACATCTAAGGGAAAGAAATCACTTAAATTCATTGCATATCTTTACTCTTGGGGACATTTCTAATCCAATGTGGTACTTAGTACTCAATCTCTACATGTCATCCCAGTCTTGGTACTCTTGTGGTTTCTTCTGTTTGCTCTGGCTAGTAGATGTACATGTGTTATCTAACCTTGTTTGCGCAGGTTCATTCCGTCCTAAGCCAACTCAAGACTACAAGGTAAGTATATGCATCACAATCATGTGTATGATGAATTCTTGCTAGTGTACATACTGTTTGCGAGAAGGACTCATGAGCATGAAGGTATTTTCTTTAATATTCTTTGCTCTGATGCATATGGCCAAGATACATGTAACACATTGCCTGCTCTATCATGGTTATGCTCTCACATACTTCTATATTCCATAATTCACATGATTGCATACTTGTAGGGGGAGCCTATGCTTGTTACATGTCTTTCCAAAGCTTTACTTGCTATTATTTATATCCTTATCTAAATCTTTGATGTATGTTGTCATCAATTACCAAAAAGGGGGATATTGAAAGCACAAGTTCTCCCTAGGTGGTTTTGGTAATTAATGTCAACATATCTCTTGTTGGACTAACACTTTTATCTAGTATGTTTCAGATAAGTTCAACAATGGAGTGGCATGGACTAAAGGATGTGGGAAATCCTTCAAGATGCTAAGGACAAAGGATTGGCTCAAGCTTCAAGCTCAAGACTCTTCATTTTCTATTTTAGTGATCCAAGATCACATTGAGTCTATAGGAAAAGCCAATACTATCAAGAAGGGATGAGGTGTTGCTTAATGAGTTTCTTGCTCCACAGTGCTTAGTGATATGCTCCAAAACCCTCAACTACTTTCCCACTTCCACACATATGACCTAAACCTAAAGTCAAAATCGGTCACACCGATTCTTTCTATCCGGTGCCACCGAGTTCAGATGTCATAGCCACTGCCACAAACCTTAGGCAAACCAGTCTCACCGATAGGGATCTCGGTCTCACCAAGATGGGATTGTAATCTCTCAGTGTATGTCCATTACCAAAATTGGTCTCACCGAGTTTGAGCAATTGGTACTACCGAGATTACAATGTAAACTTCCTGGTTAACTTATTACCAAAATTGGTCTCACCAAGTTTGTGTAATCGGTCCAACCAAGCTTGCCTGACCAACTCTCTGGAAGGCTTATTACCAAAATCGGTCCCACCGAGTTTGTGTAATCGGTCTCACCGAGATTACATTATGCCATAACCTTAACCATATCGGTCCTACCGAGTTGCATTTCAGTCCCACCAAAAATCCTAACAGTCACTAGGTTTACTAAATCGGTCCGACCGAGTTTGTTGATTCGGTCCCACCAAGTTTGATATATTGTGTGTAACGGTTAGATTTTGTGTGAAGGATATATATACCCCTCCACCTCCTCTTCATTCGTGAAGAGATCCATCAGACTGAACGTACACTTCTAGCATACATTTTCTAAGAGAGAACCACCTACTCATGTGTTGAGGCCAAGATATTCCATTCCTACCATATGAATCTTGATCTATAGCCTTCCCAAGTTGCTTTCCACTCAAATCTTCTTTCCACCAGATCCAAAACCTATGAGAGTGAGTTGACTGTTAGGGAGACTATCATTTGAAGCACAAGAGCAAGGAGTTCATCATCAACGCACCATTTGTTACTTCTTGGAGAGTGGTGTCTCCTAGATTGGCTAGGTGTCACTTGGGAGTCTCCGACAAGATTGTGGAGTTGAACCAAGGAGTTTGTAAGGGCAAGGAGATCGCCTACTTCATGAAGATCTACCGCTAGTGAGGCAAGTCCTTCGTCGGCGATGGCCATGGTGGGATGGACAAGGTTGCTTATTCGTGGACCCTTCGTGGGTGGATCCCTCCGTGGAATCGCGCAACCGTTACTCTTCGTGGGTTGGAGTCTCCATCAACGTGGATGTACAATAGCACCACCTATCGGAACCACGCCAAAAACAGCCCTGTCTCCAATTACGTTTGAATCCTCCAAAACCCTTCCCTTACATTCTTGCAAGTTGCATGCTTTACTTTCCGCTGCTCATATACTCTTTGCATGCTTGCTTGCTATGTATTGTGATTGTTAAACTTGTGCCTAAAACTCCACTTAAACTTAAAGAAATTAAAAACTGCAACTTTGGTACTTAGTGTCTAATCAACCCCCCCCTCTAGACACCTCTTCTCAAGGTCCTATAGTGGGTATCCGGCTCCTCGAGATCGAAGATCCGAACATAGTTCATCCTCAATATAGAGGAAAAGTTGTCTTGCTCCTCGACTACCGCTATCTGGTGGGTGATCAGCGGAGTTTTAATTTCTCTCTGGTCGGGTTTAAGCCCAATCCGATCGTAGACTGTAGCGACTCCCAAGGCGGCGATGCGATCTAGGAGTTCATTTAAAGATGATAACTCCACCGAATCCATCCGTTTGGAGTATTCAGAATCAACGCGGAGGCGATTTTCGATGACTCGAGAGTTCATCGTTGGCTTAAGGGCCGAACAGGCGATCATGATGAAGCCGCCCAGCCGGAGGGTTTGGCCTGGGGCCAGGGCTCCTCCTGAGGTGATATTTTCCTTGACGACAAGGTGAGCCATCAACCCCTTTGACGACGACACAATGGAACTCTCAATGAAAGCACCAATGTCGGTGTCAAAACCGGCGGATCTCGGGTAGGGGGTCCCGAACTGTGCGTCTAGGATCGATGGTAATAGGAGACGGGACAATGTTTACCCAGGTTCGGGCCCTCCCTATGGAGGTAATACCCTACTTCCTGCTTGATTGATCTTGATGAATATGAGTGCTACGAAAGTTGATCTACCACGAGATCGTAATGGCTAAACCCTAGAAGTCTAGCCTGTATGACTATGGTTATGAGTATATCTTGATCCGGACTAAGCCCTCCACGCCGGAGGGATCTAGGGTTACATAAGGTCGGTTACAGAGAAAGGAATCTTCATGTTTGATCGCGAAGCTTGCCCTTCACGCCAAGGAAAGTCCCATCCGGACACGGGTAGAGTCTTCGGTCTTCGTATCTTCACAGCCCATCAGTCCGGCCCATGGCTAACAGGCCGGACGCCTGAGGACCCCTTAGTCCAGAACTCTCTTAGATTCCCCCCCCTTGGGGTGCGCCCCATGAGGCCGGTCGGCCCCCTCCGCCCCTCCTTTATATACGGGGGAGGGGGCACCCCATAAACACAGAAGTTGATTTCTTAGCCGTGTGCGGTGCCCCCTCCACAGATTTCCGCCTCGGTCATATTGTTGTAGTGCTTAGGCGAAGCCCTGCATCGGTAATTTCATCATCACCATTGCCACGCCGTCGTGCTGACGATACTCTCCCTCGGCCTCAGCTGTATCTAGAGTTCGAGGGACGTCACCAAGATGAACGTGTGCAGATCACGGAGGTGCCATGAGTTCGGTACTTGATCGGTTGCATCGCGAAGACGTTCGACTACATCAACTGCATTACTTAACGCTTCCGCTTTCGGTCTATGAGGGTACGTGGACACACTCTCCCCTCTCGTTGCTATGCATCTCCTAGATAGATCTTGCGTGATTGTAGGTAATTTTTTTGAAATACTACGTTCCCCAACAGCAATTCTATGGTTAATATCATACTTGGCAAGCATTTTGCGGAAAGCACCATGAATAAAGTGTGAACCACCATCAGTCATTAAATATCTAGGGACTCCAAACCTCGGGAAAATAACTTCCTTAAGCATTTTAATAGAGGTGTTGTGATCAACACTACTGGTTGGAATAGCTTCTACCCATTTAGTAACATAATCAATAGCAACCAAAATATGTGTATACCCATTAGAGGAAGGAAAAGGTCCCATGTAATCAAATCCCCAAACATCAAATGGTTTAACAGCAAGTGAACAATTCATAGGTATTTCTTGACGCTTACCGATATTACCTATTATTTTACATTCATCACAAGATAAGACAAACTTACGGGCATCCTTGAAGAGAGTAGGCCAATAAAATCCAGATTGTAATACCTTGTGAGCAGTTCTATATCCAACATGATGCCCTCCATAAGCTTCAGAGTGACATTTCCATAGGATTTGTCCCTGTTCATGCTCAGGTACACACTGTCTAATAATACCATCTACTCCTTCTTTATAAAGATGTGGATCATCCCAAAAGTAATGTCTTAAATCATAGAAGAATTTTTTTGTTGGTATGTAAATCTAGGTGGTAAATATTTAGCAACAATGTAATTAGCATAATCAGCATACCAAGGAGTACTGTGAGCAACATTTATTGCAGCTAACTGCTCATCAAGAAAACTATCATCAATAGGTAGTGGGTCATCAGGCAAATTTTCAAGCCTAGACAAGTTATCAGCTACGGGGTTCTCAGCTCCTTTGCTATAGATGATATGTATTCTTGTAACAAGAGAACCCATCGAATAAGTCTAGGTTTAGCATCTTTCTTTTCCATAAGATATCTAATAGCAGCATGGTCTGTGTGTAACAATTACTTTGGAATCAACAATATAAGGTCTAAATTTATCACAAGCAAACACCACTGCTAAGAATTATTTTTCAGTAGTAGCGTAATTTCGTTGAGCACTGTCTAGAGTCTTGTCGGTGTCTTAACCGGCGAATCTCGGGTAGGGGCTCCCGAACTGTGCGTCTAAGGCTAATGGTAACAGGAGGCGGGGGACGCAATGTTTACCCAGGTTTGGGCCCTCTCTATGGAGGTAATACCCTACTTCCTGCTTGATTGATCTTGATGATATGAGTGTTACAAGAGTTGATCTACCACGAGATCGTAGAGGCTAAACCCTAGTAGCTAGCCTATGATTATGATTGTCCTCCTCCTACGGACTAAACCCTCCGGTTTATATAGACATCGGAGGGGGCTAGGGTTACATATAGTCGGTTACAGAGAAGGAAATCTACATATACGAATTGCCAAGTTTGCCTTCCACGCAAAGGAGAGTCCCACCCGGACATGGGACGAAGTCTATGGTATCTTCGTAGTCCAACAGTCCAGCGTAAGTATATAGTCCGGCTGTCCGAGGACCCCCTAATCCAGGACTCCCTCAATAGCCCCTGAACCAGGCTTCAATGACGATGAGTCCGGCACGCAGATTGTCTTCAGCATTGCAAGGCGGGTTCCTTCTCCGAATACTCCAAGGAAGATTTTGAACACATGAATCGTGTCCGACTCTGCAAAACAAATCCCACGTACCACCGTAGAGAGCACAATATTCCACGAATCTAATCTGCTGACAACTTTTACCTAGCATGACATCACGCCGCGTCCTGGTTATTATCAAAACTGTTTTTCCCAACCTGGCATTACACGACTTGCGAGGCAGTTTTATTGGCACGTCTTGCCGAAGCAGAGATCGTGTCCCCCTTATCACGGGATTCTCATCAATACGGGCATGGGTAACCCAACCGTGTCGTTAGTATGACTCCTCGGTTTAGGCAAGTTCCAAATGGCCGCGCAGAGGACGCTTGACATTCATCCTCTTTATAAAGAGGCCAAGACCTGCCCTTTTCTTTCCACGCCTGATCCTTCCCTCCCCTCACCTCGAGTTCCAACACCCAAGGTTTAGCCCAAGCACTCCCGACCTTTCAACCATGTCCAAATCAGACCTTCAAGGCCGGTGGATGGCCTCTTACGTTACAGAGGAGGACATCAAGAAGCTTAGGGAGGCTAGGTATTTGACTGCCGAAATCCTTCACAGGCTTCCTGCTCAAGGGCAGGTTATCCCTACTCCCAAACCTAACGAGAGCATCGTATTCGTCTCCCACTTCCTCCGAGGGCTAGGCTTCAGTCTTCATCCCTTTGTTAGAGAGCTCATATTTTATTACGGTCTAGACTTTCATGATCTAGCTCCGGATTCCTTCCTTCACATCTCAACATTCATTATTGTGTGTCAGGCCTTCCTCCGCACTACCCCACACTTCGGCATATGGCTCAAGACCTTCAATGTGAAGCTGAAGATGATCAACGGGCGACACGCGGAGTGTGGAGGCGCTATAATAAGCAAAGGTGTCGACGCCTTATGGCCAAAGGTGTAACAGCCTGATTTTTGGCCCTTTCTTTTTCTTTTGTTTTTCCGAGGTTTTTGCCTGAGTTTTCTTTTTCCGTGGCTTTGTGGTCTGGAAACTGAAGAAGATGACCTCTTCTTTGCTTCCAGAGTGGCTTGCTATTCCCAAATCTTTCCCTAGACCCTGTCATTTCAATTCTAGCCCAAACCCCAATATTCTTTTTATTGGGAATATTCCTTTTCTATTAAAGGAATAACTCATATTGCCCTAGGTTGTGAAGCAACCTATATTTCCCTCACTCCCAAAATTCCCAAATAATTCTCATAAATTGTTTGGGTCATATCTTGATCAAATATGGCAAAACTTTTCATTGCCATGTTCAAAAATAATTCCCCAATAATTCATTTCCTATTCTACCCTAAATGGCACTTTGTGAAAGAAGTGTCATCTATAATTATCCTATTGACTCCCAACATTTTTGGGCATGTTTATATGGACAAATAATTTCCCCATGCACAAGTCCAAATTTATTTGCCTAGCCAATCTTCCTTAGTGAATTTTCAAAGTTTCTGTCTAACAGAAGGCTTTGTGAAGGAAGTACTAGCTAGGATTACCCAAATGAGTTGAACTTTTGCACACTCCTTAATGTGCTCATATTAACCCCTTCCACCCATTTGAATCCCTATCCAATCATCTATGTGAGCACAGGAGCAAATCTTTGTTTCTGGCAATATTTTCAGGTTGTGAAGCAACTATATTTTATATTGCTTAAAAAATCCTGATAAATTACCAGATCATTCTCCTACCCATAAAACATCCCTCCACCTATTTGGGCATAATTTCATTGAGCCATTTGACCACCATAATTATTTCAAGTTTCTGGTCAGCAGAGATGTTTGTGAAGCAAGTATCATTTTGGCTTTGCCAAATGGCATGATACTTGGTGAGCATCTTCATTTGACCAAATGACTAAGCCTTGACCAATCTTAGCTCAAGAGGACACTCCATGTGAGTGCACCATCCTAATCTTGATTCTGGACCATATTTGGCAGTTGCAAAGCAACCCTGTTAAATCTTGATCCAAACCCATCCATAGTTACCAGGATGTAAGTCCTTCTTGACCTCAACAACCTCCCAGACAACTCCATTTGACCCAATCACGTACCTGTTCAGTAGCAGTACACAATCAAGTTTACAGCAGTAAACTTAAGAGGATGATTTCGTTTTAACCAGAGCCTCTTTCACCTAGTTACCACCACAGTTCAAACCAACATTCGAAGGACTTACCACTAGACATCAAATGCCAGATGTTCGCCTCCCACACATGCCTGCACTGGTGGTGACCACCATTTTGGCATGCCATGAGCGCGTTGAGTGGGTGTTTGTGCTGGACCCCCTCCCCCTCTCACTGTCTTCGCGCCCGTGATCATGTCCAACGTGTTCCTCTCCTCGTCGCCATTCTCCTGGACCCCTCTCCCCCTCCAGCAGCTTCCTCACCGACGCAAACCCCTGCGCACCCACGAGAGATCTGTAGCCGACCGTCTCTGTTCGTGCCGTGGTTTCTTCCTTCGCTTGTCCCCGAGCTCTGCCTCGTCTCCGTGACCCCTGAGCCTCGTCTGCAACCTCCCTCGTCGTGATCCCGAGTCCTCCCGTGCTCGCTGGCCGTGCCAGAGCCTCGGCCGGATGCGCAGGCGGCACCCAAGACCCTCCCTCTCGCCACGGCTATAAATAGCCATTCCCAGCCTCGTCCGAGCTCACCCCGATCCTCACCTCACTCCCAACTCCCTCCCCGTCCACTCGCTTGAGCTCCAAGAGCTCTCTGTAGCCCCCCTTGCTAACATGGCCGTGGTGGTGGTCCGGCCAAATTTGCCCGAAGCCGAGCCCTCCTCCACCTCTAGCCTCCACCACCGCCTCCCCCACGTCCCGGTGAACCTCCCCATGTCCTTAGCCTCGCCGGAGTTAGCCCGCATCACCAAAAACCACCGCCGGCGCCCGCCTTCTGCCCTCCCATGGCTCCGCCCGCCGCTGCCGTCCTAGGCCTCCCCGGCAACCCTTTCCCCTTTGAACGGGTGCGGCTGGTCTCTGCGCGTCCGCCGGTACCCTCGGCCGGGCCGGAGATGGCCGGAGCCGGCCGGCCCCCTCGCCGCATCCCTCCCCTGTTCTGCCTCTACCTCGCGCGAGGTACAGGGCGAGAGGAAGGCGACGCCCGACGACACCAGCCTGGCCCCTGCCAGTGGGTCCTACACCCCTCTCGTCCCCACCTGTCGGCCTCTGGTCATTGACTAGCCCGGCCCACGTGGATAAGTGACGGGCCCCACCCATGGGACCCGCACGCGTCAGCCCGCCACTATTCCAATGGATAAGTGCCCTCTGAGAGAGAACGGTTTCCGGCGAAACTTTTCGATTCTTCACCGCACTTCTGCCCAGTGCCTTCTTCATCCCCAGGCAAGCCACAATACCCACTTGCATGATAGTCATGCAGTAGCCATGGTTTTCAACTTGATTATTTAATAAATGTTTGCCTGTTAAAAAGATGGTTATTGTTGTTCCGGTGATGTTCAGATTTGCATGTTCACTGTTATGCTATGTTGTCTTATACTTTGTGATCATGTTATACCTGCTAGTATTATTTTTCTTATGTTTATGCTGGTTAGTATTACATGTTGATGTTGGAGATGGGCATGCTAGTCAGTATGCGATGTTCAGTGGATATGAGTTATTGTTGATAAGGTGAAAAGTTATGTGATACTCTCATGGTGATGTCGATATCATGTTCATGTATTTTATCATGGCTCAGCATATTTGCATTCAAGTTTAACCTGATTAAATAGAACTTGAACAACTGTTGGCTGAGTCATGGTGCTGCTGAATCGATGCTAACCAGTGCAACCATGCTTACCGGTATGAGACGGTCCTAACTGGGTCTATTGTCGTGCCTCTCGCTAGTGCCTCCAACTAGGGAAGGTTATGGGCGTGCTGTACACTAGCCCAGTAGGCAAGCATAACCTGGTGTGCCCGTTGTTGTTGTTATGTGCACATGTCCCAGAGTGGGACGGGCCACGACGGTGGTCGTTGAGGTGTCTGGAGGTAGACACGGGGCCAGCCATGATTTAGCTCAAGGAGGAGTAAGTCAGAGTGGCCGGGAGAGTGTCATGGCAGTAGATCGGTTTTGTCGGAATGCCATTGGTCCACACGAATGGGAGTGCGAGGCCATGGGTTCCGTAGTGTGTGTACAGTGTACTAACCTCTACAGAGTATATATTAAATCTATTGATAGCCGTGCCCGCGGATAAGGGCCCAGGTCAAAAAGTAGGTCACACCATGAGTCAACAGTAATAAAAATAATGTGCTTAATAACAGTGAGATAAGTTGGGTTGTGATCGCCGTCAGGATCACGAGCCATTTAGTGGTTGTGATCGCCGCAAGGATCACGATGGTATCAAGGATACCGAGTTGTTGTATATTCGTGATGTTGTACGAGACTCGTGGATAAAGATCAAGCTCCTTGTGGTTATTTAATGATCGCTACGGTATTGTTTACGCCAAGCTTGATTTGATCTTGAGATGATCGTGTGATGTCCGAGGTTGGTAAGTGATGCATGTGTTGGTTACGAGGTAACCGAGCAGAGTAAGTGGCGCATGATAGTGTCATCATGTTGCATGCTAGTATTGTCGGATTAATATGTTCATGCCTTGTTCATGTGATGATTAGCTGTATCAAGTTTATGTTGGTCATGCTATGTTATTCTGATGAGATCATGTTAATCCATGTTTAACCTGTAATTGCCATGCTGTTGTCTACCTTGAATGCTTCTGGTTATTGTGAGCTTGCAAGTACATTCAATGTACTGACCTGGCGTGTCATGCCAGTTTGCAGGTCATGCCGGATTTGACTGCTTGCTTGTCGTGGTTTCCGTTCCTGCGAGCTAGGATAAGCGTTCCGGCCATAGTCCCTACGGAGTGGAGTTCACCACCGTCGTTGTTGTTCCGCTGCTAGAGTTATTCCGCTGCTTCGAGTTGTTCTGCTGCTTGCATAGAGCACCTGAGGATGGCGTAGTGTCGCCATGCCGATGTTATTCATTGTAATATCGAAGATCTTGTATTCATATTCGTGTAATAATAAAGAGCTGGTTTGTTCTATGCTAAGCAGTGCCATATTCCAGAAGACTTCTTCTCGATCTCTTAGCTGGAATACGGGGCATTCCGGTTTTCTCTGAGCCGGGGTGCCACGGCTTGGTATCAGAGCAGGTATGGCTGTAGGACGCCCTAGACCGTGCGAACGTTAGAAAGCGGTAGTATAGACCCCAGTTGGTTTGTTGCACCTGATTGCTGCATTTGTTTGTTGCATAGCATGCATATAGTCTTAGTATTTGTGATAATGGTTTATCTGGTGAGTGCAGCTGGCATCGGTTCGGATCCACTACAGCTCAACCTTTGCATTTCTCTACTTCCTTTTTCTTTCGGTGTTTGGTGTCATTTCTGTCCCAGCAGAGTGATGCCAAGTGATCCCGACACTGTTTGCAAAAATGGTGCTTAGGTATCGCGTCGATGTCTTTCTTGCAGTCCCGCCTATCATTCCGGTGATGGACATGTTTCTATCCCGGATCGCTCTTTTATTTTGTCGTGTTGGCAACCCTTAATGATCTTAGTTATCAAGAAAGGGCAATGTCAGCAGCCTCAGTTTTTCCCCGCTATCCTATTTCTTGGACGAGTACGGATCTTTTTCTATCCGCTTGATAATGATGTGGTTGCGACCTTCGTGTCCCACTGCATGATTACCAAGTATGTCCTCGCCTCCGAGCTAGTTCAGGTTGCTGCCTGGCTGAGCTAGCACTTGGTGTAGCGTTGTTTACACCAATTCTTCCATACATTCATTCGTCCTCGTGCACCTCGTCACAGCATATTAGACCGCAATACCGGAGTTTCCGCGAGATTTGTGTGCTTAGGTGTGCATGCATATTATTGTGTGAGTAGCAGTAATATGTGATGATTGCTTGATTAATTATAGTAGTAGAATGCTTGTGTGCTTCCGTTTTCGTTGTTTCTTTCTTTGGGCCTTCGGTGTTACAAATTTTTAATCTATTAAAGTTTCTCGTCAGCCGACACCAAACCCGAAGAGTCAGCAAGAAATGCATATACTGGGAAACTCAGCTAAACAGAATGCAATTATCAGCCGACTGCAGTGAAATTGGGAATATCTTGTTTGGATGCAAAAGAAATCCTGGATGGACCGTCAGTATCAAGTTTGCATTAGCGTGCACTCATCATAACAAAATGATTAAATCAGCAAGGAGATAAATTGTGTGCAAGGTTGGCAGAATATTATCAGTCAATGGTATGGCTCAGATACAAGTTTAATTTTTCGTCGAGGATGATTTTGGAACTCGAAGTACCTGGAAGCAACAAAAAATATGGCATATACTCAGAAAGGAGGATAGTCCAGTAAAACCCTCTTTCATACAAGAAATCAATAGTTGATCAGAAATATTAAGATGGTATGCATATGTGGAAATCGGTCCGCATATCACAATAAGAAGTTTCTCATGTAAGAAACCCAATCTTCCCTCGCAAGATTCCAGAGAAGTTTCCAAGGCAAGATTCATCTATCTTCCTTAGTACGATACGTGGATAATTTCCCACGCAAGGTACCCCGTCTTCTTCAGTAAGCAATCGCAAAAGCTTCTGACATAAGGTACTGAGTCTTTCCCCAGCAAAGTCTTTAAGGGGGTAAGCTTCTGAAGCATGATATTCAGTCTTCTTCAGCAAGCTATCTGATGAAAGTTTCGAGCACAAGCCAGCAAATATTCCTCAGTAAGACATTGGTACAAGGTAATACACTGTGAATTGACAGCATATGACAGTGAATCCCAAGAATCAGATCCGCAACATTTTGGTCAGGATCAAGAATCAGTCAGAATGAACGTCTGTCTCGGAATCAGATTCTCATATATATGCAATGAGCATACCATCAAGATCTCACAAGTCACTTAGGTGAGGATCTGACAACCACATGAGGATGGTTAATAGAAGAAAGCCAGTATACACCGCAGTGCGACAAAGGATTATGAGGATTGACGACATCAATGAGCTCAATACAAGTACCCGTGAACCTGGAAAATGATCCTGATGAGCCCTTGTCCCCTTTTTCTCCAATGACGGCACCACACCTGTGATCTGAGCTGTTTCTAGCTGGGTGGTTGCCTATTTTTGTTTCTCTCTTCAACGACTGTCATGAGTTCTGAGCTGCTTTTCGGCCATCTCATACAGCTGTTGAGTTTCGTTTTGTGACAGTAGCCCTATAGCTGCTTTTTGGCTATTTTAGGGAGCTGCCACCTTCTTCTTATTGACCCGGTCTCATGCTCTGAGCTATTTTTCGGCCGTCTTGAGCTGTGGTTGAGTTATTTCAGTAATGTCCCAGATCTGAGTTGTAAAGACCGTTCTGGTGGCTACTGATTTATTTGCCGATTTCTTGCAAGGGTTTCGAATGATCATTTCCCAACGATTAGAACTTGAGCGGTGTTGAACCTGCCATTTAATGGGTTACCTTATCAGTAAAATGAGGAATAAAAGTCTGGAAGCCTGAGTCCTCACTTATATGAATCATCATGGATAGCCTGTCGTGAACAAATTTTTTCCATCAGAACCACTGTCAGCCAAGTCTGCAGATATTGTCATACAGGCCATACCCTTTATGATGGCCGCGCCAGGAGACAATCAAATATCTGGTACGGATTCGACACTCACGACAATGGAACCGGTTAAGATGATCCAGAAACTTCTGCAATGAGTCAGAATCTGTCTGGAAACGGTTATGTTTTAACTCACTGTTGGAACCCAAAGGACTTGCATTTAGTGGAGAAACCCAATGCAATGAGTCAGAGCTTGAGTTTTTCATCAGAAAATTTTGATCATCATTACATGAAAGTTGGTCAGTGCCGGGTGGCACACCCATCGGGAATCACTTTTGGATTTGCGAGACGAACATATATTTCAATTGTGATAATTAAATCACACTCAGCTAGTCACAAGATCTGAAAAGAAATTGGAGCCTATATAAGCATGAGCAAGCCAGGTAAGATCTGTCAGAATGTGGATACAATAAAGCAAACTACCCCAGGGCCAGTCAGATAAAAATTTAGTGGGAACAACAATAAAGGAAAATGGATACCCGAGTTGGAAACGGTTTCCTTAAGCCAGAATAATCATACTTGTTCCCTGAGCAACCAAATCTCGAGGACGAGATTTCTTTAAGGGGGTAAGGTTTGTAACAGCCTGATTTTTGGCCCTTTCTTTTTCTTTTGTTTTTCTGAGGTTTTTGCCTGAGTTATCTTTTTCCGTGGCTTTGTGGTCTGGAAACTGAAGAAGATGACCTCTTATTTGCTTCCAGAGTGGCTTGCTATTCCCAAATCTTTCCCTAGACCCTGTCATTTCCATCCTAGCCCAAATCCCAATATTCGTTTTATTGGGAATATTTCTTTTCTATTCAAGGAATAACTCATATTGCCCTAGGTTGTGAAGCAACCTATATTTCCCTCACTCCCAAAATTCCCAAATAATTCTCAGAAATTGTTTGGGTCATATCTTGATCAAATATGGCAAAACGTTTCATTGACATGTTCAAAAAAATTCCCCAATAATTCATTTCCTATTCTGCCCTAAATGGCACTTTGTGAAAGAAGTGTCATTTATATTTCTCCTATTGACTCCCAACATTTTTGGGCATGTTTATATGTCCAAATAATTGCCCCATGCACAAGTTCATATTTATTTGCCTAGCCAATCTTCCTCGGTGAATTTTCAAAGTTTCTGTCTAACAAAAGGCTTTGTGAAGGAAGTACTAGCTAGGATTACCCAAATGAGTTGAACTTTTGCACACTCCTTAATGTGCTCATATTAACCCCTTCCACCCATTTCCAGCCCTATAAAATCATCTATGTGGGCACAGGAGCAAATCTTTGTTTCTGGCAATATTTTTAGGTTGTGAAGCAAGTATATTTTATATTGCTTCAAAAATCCTGATAGATTACCAGATCATTCTCCTACCCATAAAACATTCCTCCACCCATTTGGGCCTCATTTCATTGAGCCATTTGGCCACCATAATTATTTCAAGTTTCTGGTCAACAGAGATATTTGTGACGCAAGTACCATTTTGGCTTTGCCAAATGGCATGATACTTGGTGAGCGTCTTCATTTGACCAAATGACTACGCCTTGCCCAATCTTAGCTCAAGAGGACACTCCATGTGAGTGCACCATCCTAATCTTGATTCTGTAGCATATTTCGCAGTTGCAAAGCAACCCTGTTAAATCTTGATCCAAACCCATCCATAGTTACCAGGATGTAAGTCCTTCTTTACCCCAACCTCCGAGACAACTCCATTTGACCCAATCACGTACCTGTTCAGTAGCAGTACACAATCAAGTTTACAGCAGTAAACTTAAGAGGATGATTTCGTTTTAACCAGAGCCTCTTTCACCTAGTTACCACCACAGTTCAGACCAACATTCAAAGGACTTACCACTAGACATCAAATGCCAGCTGTTCGCCTCCCACACATTCCAGCACTGGTGGTGACCACCGTTTTGGCATGCCATGAGCGCGTCCAATGGGTGTTTGTGCTGGACCCCCTCCCCCTCTCGCTGTCTTCGTGCCCGTGATCATGTCCAGCGTGTTCCTCTCCTCATCGCCGTTCTCTTGGACCCCTCTCCCCTCCAGCAGCTTCCTCACCGACGCAAACCACCGCGGGCCCATGAGAGATCTGTAGCCGACTATCTCTGTTCGCGCCGTGGTTTCTTCCTTCACTTGTCCCTGAGCTCTGCCTCGTCTCTGTGACCCCTGAGCCAAGTCTGCGACCTCCCTCATTGTGATCCCGAGTCCTCTCGTGCTTGCTGGTCGCGCCAGAGCATTGGCCGGATGCGCACGGCGGCACCTGAGCCCCTGCCTCTCGCCCCGGCTATAAATAGCCATTCCCGGCCTCGTCCGAGCTCACCCCGATCCTCACCTCACTCCCAGCTCCCTTCCCGTCCACTCGCTCGAGCTCCAAGAGCTCTCTGTAGGCCCCCTCGCCGCCAAGGCCGCCGCGGTGGTCTGGCCAAATTTGCCCAAAGCCGAGCCCTGCTCCACCTCTAGCCTCCACCACCGCCTCCCCCACGTCCCAACGAACCTCCCCATGCCCTTAGCCTCGCCGGAGTCATCCCGCATCGCCAAAAACCACCGCCGGCGCCCGCCTTCTGCCCTCCCATGGCGCCACCCGCCGCCGCCGTCCTAGGCCTCCCCGGCGACCCCTTCCCCTCTGAACGGGTGCGGCTGGTCTCTGCGCGTCCGCCGGTGCCCTCGGCCGAGCCAGAGATGGCCTAAGCCGGCCGGCCCCCTTGTCGCTTCCCTCCCCTATTCTGCCTCTGCCTCGCGCGAGGAACAGGGCGAGAGAAAGGCGACGCTTGATGACGCCAGCCTGGCCCCTGCCAGTGGGTCCCGCACCCCTCTCGGCCCCACCTGTCGGCCTCTGGACGTTGACCAGCCCGGCCCACGTGTATAAGTGATGGGCCCCAGCCGTGGGACCCGCACGCGTCAGCCCCACCACTGTTCCAATGGATAAGCCCCCTCCGAGAGAGAACGGTTTCCGGCGAATCTTTCCGTGGCTTCACCGCACTTCTCCCAGGTGCCTTCTTCATCCCCAGGCAAGCCACAATACCCACTTGCATGATAGTCATGCAGTAGCCATGGTTTTCAACTTGAATATTTAATAAATGTTTGCTTGTTAAAAATATGGTTATTGTTGTTCCGGTGATGTTCAGATTTGCATGTTCACTATTATGCTATGTTGTCTTATACTTTGTGATCATGTTATACCTGCTAGTATTATTTTTCTTATGTTTATGCTGGTTAGTAGTACATGTTGATGTTGGAGATGGGCATGCTAGTCAGTATGCGATGTTCAGTGGATATGCGTTATTGTTGATATGGTGAAAAGTTATGTGATACTCTCATGGTGATGTTGATATCATGTTCATGTATTTTATCATGGCTCAACATATTTTCATTCAAGTTTAACCTGATTAAATTGAACTTGAACAATTGTTGGCTGAGTCATGGTGCCGCTGAATCGATGTTGACCAGTGCAACCACGCTTACAGGTATGGGACGGTCCTAACTGGGTCTATTGTCGTGCCTCTCGCCGGTGCCTCCAACTAGGGAAGGTTATGGGCATGCTGTACCCTAGCCCGGTAGGCAAGCATAACCTTGTGTGTCCGTTGTTGTTGTTATGTGCACGTGTCCCAGAATGGCACGGGCCACGACGGTGGTCGTTGAGGTGTCTGGAGGTAGACACGGGGCCACCCATGATTTAGCTCAGAGAGGAGTAAGTCGGAGTGGCCGGGAGAGTTTCATGGTAGTAGATCGGTTTTGTCGGAACATTGTTGGTCCACACGAACGGGAGTGTGAGGCCATGGGTTTCGTAGTGTGGGTACAGTGTACTAACCTCTGCAGAGTGTATATTAAATATATCGATAGTCAGGCCCGCGGATAAGGGCCCAGGTCAAAAAGTAGGTCACACCATGAGTCAACAGTAATAAAAATAATGTGCTTAATAACAGTGAGATAAGTTGGGTTGTGATCACCGTAAGGATCACGGGCCATTTAGTGGTCGGGTTGTGATCGCCGTAAGGATCACGGTTTGGGACCCAGTGTTGGTCGGGTTGTGATCACCGCAAGGATCATGATGGTATCGAGGACACTGAGTTGTTGTATATTCGTGATGTTGTACGAGAGTCGTGGGTAAAGATCATGCTCCTTGTGGTTATTTATGATCGCTACGGTATTGTTTATGCCAAGCTTGATTTGATCCTGAGATGATCGTGTGATGTCTGAGGTTGGTAAGTGATGCATGTGTTGGTTACGAGGTAACCGAGCAGAGTAAGTGGTGCATGATAGTGTCATCATGTTGCATGCTAGTATTATTGGATTAATATGTTCATGCCTTGTTCATGTTGTGATTAGCTGTATCAAGTTTATGTTGGTCATGCTATGTTATTCAGATGAGATCATGTTAATCCATGTTTAACCTGTAATTGCCATGCTGTTGTCTGCCTTGAATGCTTCTGGTTATTGTGAGCTTGCAAGTACATTCAATGTACTGACCTAGCGTGTCATGCCAGTTTGCAGGTCATGCCGGATTTGATTGCTTGCTTGTCGTGGTTTCCGTTCGTGCGAGCTAGGATAAGCGTTTCAGCCAGAGTCCCTGCGGAGTGGAGTTCACCACCGTTATCGTTGTCCCGCTGCTAGAGTTATTCCGCTGCTTCGAGTTGTTCTGCTGCTTGCATAGAGCAACTTAGGATGGCGTAGTGTCGCCGTGCCCATGTTATTCATTGTAATATCGGAGATCTTGTATTCATATTCGTGTAATAATAAAGAGCTGGTTTGTTCTATGCTAAGAAGTGCCATATTCCAGAAGACTTCTCCTCGATCTCTGGGCTGGAATACGGGGCGTTCCGGTTTTCTCTGAGCCGGGTTTCCACAAAAGGGTTCCTTCACGGAGGTGTCCGACCTATGGCAATGGGAGTGGTTTTTTATCACAACACCCCGAGGTACAAAGTGGGCAGCCGCCCCAGCCTTCCGCTCCGCTCCTCCACCACAGCTTGCATCATGGGTCAACAAGGGGCTGGACTGGGGATCGGTTGATGATGTGTGGACATTATTGCAAAGCCGCATTCAGGATCTCCTCAAAAGGGACATCAATCTGGTCAAGGTGATCCAAGTAATGTTAGTTCGTCGGGTCCTGCTATGCCAACGTCGATCTCTCCGCATGTGGGAGTTCAACCCGGAAGGACCGCGGACCATTCAGCACTTCTTCGGCGTGACGCTCGAAGGGATGTATCGATTATTCTTCGGATCACGAATAAAGTGTCCGGACACAACAGAGGATGCGGGTCTCAACTGCAACCGTCCAGATACACAAGTAAGTAACTCTGCGACCGAACATGCTGTCATTATATTTGTCACAACATTATTCTGAGTAACCACCCTTGGCCAGGACTGGATACGAAAGGCAGAGAGGATCGGGTGTTCGGCCCCTCTTCCCGAAGACTCGCCGAATCCTGTACTAACCAGGATGCTGGCTCGTGCACCTTATCAAGTGCCATCAGGGGAGGACAAGGGGAGGAATAGGGAAGCGAAAAGCGGACTTCATCCTTGAGGTACATTACGCATCCTAACCGGGGGAATTAGTGCCCCCATGTTGGAGGATGATCAGGGAGGAGAATCTAGCGTCCCCTCTCCCCACGGGAAGAAAAGGACCGCCCCTGAAGACTTGGAAGCGGACAACCGAGACATATGTTTTGCAGTCCAGCTCATAGCTCTTCTCAACAATGTTCGTCCTCGGGGGATCTTCTTCCGGAGATGATGGAGAGCGAAACGCCTCCTCCTACTTCCCCGCCTCATGAGGCAGACAACCCTGAGGTGTCGTCCCGGAGGATCTCTCCCGATCCGCAAAGGCCAAAAGGTAACTCTTCGGCCGCCCAAAGTCTGGGGTTCTCGGCTCCTAGGGAGACCAACAGAAAAAGCCCGGGATTGTCCGATGTACGACCGGACACATTGATGGGTCTTCTGTAGCAAGCGGATATCTCACAGGCACATCATACCTTAATGAGTACGGTGGTGGAGAGGATTTCATCCACAAAAAGCGGGTTGAATGAAGCTTTTATGAGCCTACTAAGAGGCTTTGAGGTACGCAAACTGATATATATTTGATTTTACCGTACACGCAAGGTGTGCTTTGTATAGATAGTAGCCCCTGAGACTCTGGTTGCCGTCCGGACGAGGCGACCAGAGGATCATAGTCTCAGGTAATGATAGCACTGATTTTGTACGCAGGCGGCTACAGATCCGGTGGCTGACCGGACTGTTGAATTTGCCAAACTGAGGCGGCAACTTGACGTGGCGGATGCGGACATCATGCTTGTGAACAAGCGGCTGGACAAGGCACAGGGTATGTATATTTGGGTGGTCAGCAAATATTAATAAGAGCATGATGCTAGGATTTATAATATGCTTTGACTACAGATGGAGCTGCCGCCGTGGAGACCCTTCGGGCAGAGCTTGCCTGGGCCAAGGAGCAAGCGAGGGGAAGCGATGTTGTTGCCATGAAGGTAGCTGAAGAATTAAAAGCCGAACGGGCTGCTCATCGACAAAGTGAAGATAAAATAGCCAACATGGCTCTTGAGCTACAAAATGCGAGCTTCTCGAAAGGGAAAACCAAATGAAAACGGCTGAGCTAGAGAAGGCCTTACAAGCAGCAAAGGAAGGCCGCTCTGAGATAAGAGCAGCTCAGGAGGAGCTTCGGCAAGCTGGTGATATCGCGGCAGGGAAGCCCTTTTTATTGCGAACGAAATTCGGTGATCCAAAGTATGCCCCTCTTGACCAATTGTGGAGTTCTTCAGACGCATACTTGGATTTGGCAAAGAGTGCTGCTGACGCGACGTAGTATTTCAAGGATCGAGAAGATCATGAGGTGGAAAGATTGTTCTGTTCGCAGTTTAGTGCTCCAAAGCGGCCGCTGCTGTTGAATGAGCAAATGTCCGAGTGGGCCGAGGTCCATAGGTTGTCCGGGCTTGCCATGAAGGCTGTCGTGGATCATCTGTGGCCGAAGGAACCAAGTCCGGATAGTTATTTTTGTTTGGTGCAACGATTTATTCGTGTTGTGCCGCATATCAACACCGTCAAGAGGTCGGCGTGCATAGAGGGTGCGCGGATGGCCCTTGCCCGTGTTAAGACATATTGGGCGAAGATGGTGGCCACGAATATTGCAACCAGGGGTCCACCTGGGGGTCAGGACTCGCCCGAGCACTATTTCGAAGAAGTCTTAGAAGGTGCCCGTTTAATAGAGGCTCAGTGCTCAAAGAATACCATGTTCTAGTGACATGTATCTTGATTGTAAAGACAATGCTTTTGATAATAAAGGCTATATTTATACTTTTGCCTGTAAAGTATTGTAGTGCCTCCTGTGCGGCCGCTTATGTATATATGTATATAACCTGAAAGTTTGCAGTCGTCGGCTTCAGCCCCCTCGCATATAATGTGGGAGTGTTCGGCAAAGCGCGTAATCACACTTAATCCAACGCATTGGTCCGTTAAGGAGGTGGTAGCACGGCGAACGAGGCAATCGAACTATATAGCTTTAACACTTTCACTTAGCCATAGGAGTTTGACGGTTGGGCTACTATATAGCCCCTGGTATGTCCGCACTCATCCGAATATGGTGCGTGTACATACGTGACCCGGTCCTTCGTTAATGCGGAGGAATCACAAAGATTTCGCTGAGTCATCGAGTGGTTGACCAGTCTCTCGCTTTATCATGATAGTTAGTTTTTGGCTTTCTCTACTGAGGTGCTCATCCAGATGAACCAGGGCACAATCATAGTAGTTCTCCCGGTGCCACCTTAGCCGATAGAGCGGAATGTAAGGTAGCAAAACACGGGAGCCGGGAAAACCCAACTATTGACCAAAGACATGATTCGGAGCTGATGCATATAAGGCCAAACTCGCGACGCCGAACACTCCCGAAGGTATTCAGACTTTACAACATATACTGGGCTGAGTACCGCCCTCGATAATGATCCCTAAATTTCTGGGTACGTGCATTAATCCGGCGTGATGAAAGAGCGGCTGTGGTGAGGGTATAAATCCCAAAAACACATTGGTTGATGCCCTTGTAATGTCTATTTTGGATCGGCGAATCATAAGCTTGCCAATAACGCCGGTATTCCTCTTGGTTATTTTAAGTGCCAGGAGGGTGTGAGGCAACAAGAGACAATAAAAAATGTTTACACACGGCCTTAATCTAAAAAGAAACCTTTGAACGGGCCCCTGCTGCACGTCTGCGCCTTTGTCTCCGTTGTGCCATATCCTGGAAGGGTTAGCACGATGGTCATCTGTAAAGAAAAAAGAAAAAACCCAGGTGAAAGAATCTGGTGTGACCGTACAAAAAGTTGGTCATTCTTAATGAACCATGAGAGTTCAATCTATTGAGTATTAATAGGGTCAAGCCAAACTATGGACCCTTTTTACATGCGGGCAGCCCCTAGCACCACATATGGGGGCATATCCGTTGATCAAGCTCAGGTTTATCTGGGCTGTTACAACTAGTTGTGCGCTGGACACGTCTAGCCGTGTCCGTGGTCTCGAAGACGATCAATTACTCGGATTGGAGAGGCCATTCAATGGTTCGGCTGCTAGAGCCGCCATGTAGTATTCTGCGCGAAGAGAACGCTCTGTGTTTTCGTGGATAGTGATGACGCCGGGTGGACCTGGCATCTTATGTTTGAGATAAGCGTAATGCGGTATTGCGTTGAAACGAGGGAAGGCCGTTCTTTCGAGTAGTGCATGATAGCCGCTCCGGAACGGGGCGATGTCATAGATTAGTTCTTCGCTTCAAACGTTGTCGAGAGAACTCAATACAACCTCTAATGTCAAAGAGCCTGTGCAGCGGGCCTCTACTCCTAGTATTACTCCTTTAAAGGTAGTACTGCTTTGGTTGATTCTCGATGGGTCTATCCCCATCTTGCGGATAGTGTCCTGGTATATCAGATTAAGACTATTGCTGAGGGAGTCCTGGATTAGGGGGAATCCGGAGAGCCGGACTATATACTTTGGCCGGACTAATGGACCGTGAAGATACAAGACTCAAGACTTCGTCCCGTGTCCGGATGGGACTCTCCTTTGCATGGAAGACAAGCTTGGCGATCCGGATATTAGATCTCCTTCTTTGTAACCGACTCTGTGTAACCCTAGCCCCCTCTGGTGTCTATATAAACCGGAGGGTTTAGTCCGTAGGACAAAAACAATCATAATCATCATAGGCTAGCTTCTAGGGTTTAGCCTCTATGATCTCGTGGTAGATCAACTCTTCTAATACTTATATCATCAAGATCAATCAAGCAGGAAGTAGGGTTTTACCTCCATCGAGAGGGCCCGAACCTGGGTAAAACATCGTGTCCCTTGCCTCCTGTTACCATTAGCCTTAGATGCACAGATCGAGACCCCCTACCCGAGATCCGCCGGTTTTGACACTGACAACTGCCGCCGTCCATGAGGACTCGGGTGAGATGGTATCCGTCAATTATTGGGTCGAGCACCAAGGTGGCCAAACCTCCATGCCGGATACTAGTCGGATGATCCCTGCGATCGAAAGTGATTGGGCAGGCCGACCATGGATTGAATTTGGGGGCAACTGGTTCCACAGCGTATACGTCTCGGAGTGCGCGTTTGCGCTTCCTCTTTGGTATGTGGGTGGCATAAATCATGTTCACTGTTTTGACCTCTGGTGGAAATTTTTTCTGTCCCCCAGTGTTCGGCTAGCGAGGTTCGTCCTCGTCTTCACTTGGTGGCTCCTTCCCTTTGTGTTCGGCGTTTAGCTCGCCGTCCTGCTTGAAGACCCAGCATTCTCTGTTGGTGTGATTCGCAGGTTTCTCGGGGGTGCCATGAATTTGACAGGACCTGTCTAGAATTTTATTTAGACTGGACGGACCATCTCTGCTACCTTTAAATGGCTTTTTTCCGTTGACCGGGTCTGGAGCCCCTGAATCCCGCGTTTACCGCTGTATTGTCTGGGCTATCTTCATTATTTCAACGCTTATTTTTATTGCGTCGCGGCTTTCCATTGCCATCCCTGATTTCGGATGTGCCTGGATCGCTGGTACCGCTGCGGGCCAACCAACTGTCCTCGCCCGCGCAAAAGCGGGTCATAAGAGTTGTTAGGGCTGCCGTTGTCCTTGGCTTTTCTTGGCCGAGGTGTCTGGCGAGCCATTCATCCCGGACACTACGTTTGAAAGCTGCCAGGGCTTCAGCGTCCAGACAGTCGAAGATTTGGTTCTTCTTGGTGAGAAATCTGTTCCAAAGTTTACCAGCAGACTCTCCGGGTTGTTGAATTATGTAACTTAAATCGTCTGCATCCGGAGGTCGGACATATGTCCCTTGAAAATTAGCCCTGAACGCGTCCTCGAGTTCCTCCCAGCTTCCAATGGAATTTTTGGGGAGGCTTTTCAACCAGTGCCGAGCTGGTCCTTTCAACTTGAAGGGTAGGTATTTGATGGCGTGGAGATCGTCTCCGCAAGCCATATGGATGTGAATAATAAAGTCCTCAATCTAGACTGCAGGGTCTGTCGTTCAGTCGTATGCCTCGATGTTTACCGGTTTAAACCCCTCTGTAAATTCATGATCCAGCACCTCATCGGTGAATCACAGGGGGTGTGCGGCGCCCCTGTACTTGGATGTGTCGTGGCGTGGGTCCGACGGCTATAGTGTTTGGTGTTGATTCCGAGCTGGTAGTCAATCCGCATAGTCAGTTTGGTGGCCGTGATCCCTCATGGGAACACGTTTCCTAGATCCATAGATGCACTACAAAAAAAAGACACATCTGGGATATTTTGGGCCGAACGAAATTTTTTTCTGTCATACATATGACACTTCTATGACGATAATTGTGACAAAACCCGGTATCATCATAGATGTGGTGGGCTCCTACTTCTATGACAAAAAATCATGACAGAAAATGGGCTTTTTGTCCTGGGCGGGCCGGAGACGCAGCTGCATGACATTCTTTGGGCCGTCCATGACAAAAAAAACGTGGTAGAAGCGAGGGCGAGGAAAATTTCGGGGAGTTCCCGGTTACGGTGGGAGGTCGGAGGCCGAGCGATGCGCGTTTCTCTCGTACACGTACGCGCGTGTGTGCGAGGCGTTGGCTCTAACTGAACCCGAGCGAGGCGTTGGGGTCTAACTGAACCCGAGCGATTGCACTGCAGGCTACGCGTTACTGAACCCGAGCGATCGATCGATGGCTGTTAACTGAACCCGATCAAGCGATTCCTTCGCTACTGCTGTTAAGTGAAGCCGATGGATG
>NC_041385.1:592669029-592675172 GCF_002162155.2 Triticum dicoccoides | reverse complement strand
GGACCCCATGGTGTGGAGGGCTGGATGAACAGTAGACGGTGGAGGGGTGCCCGTGGAGGGGTGGTTGAACAGTAGCCGGTGGAGTAGCGCGCGGTGGAGGTTGGATGAATAGGAGCCCGTGGAGGCTGGAGGAGGTCGACGGTAGCCCATGGAGGCTGGAGGAGGTCGACGGTGGAGATGAACAATATCCCATGGAGTCCCATTTTGTGGTACGCCACACCCCTCCCGATGAACAGGACCCCCGTTTCGACCGTAGCGCTCCAACACAAGTCCATTTCGTCCGTTTTGCGGTATGCCACAACCCTCCCGATCAACAGGACCTCCGTTTCGACCGTAGGAGGTCCGTTTCGTCCGTTTTGTGGTACGCCACACCCCTCCCGATCAACAGGACCCCCATTTCGACCGTAGGAGGTCCATTTCCTCTGTTTTGCGCTACGCCACACCCCTCCCGATCAACAGGACCCTCGTTTCGACCGTAGGAGGTCCGTTTCCTCCGTTTTGCGGTACACCACACCCCTCCCGATCAACAAGACCCACGTTTCGACCGTAGGAGGTCTGTTTCCTCTGTTCTATGGTACGCCAGGCCTTGTTTCCATCGCATGTTCCGTCCAAGCACTCCCGATGAACACGACCACGCATTCTGTTCCGACCCAGCTGGTTGGCTCCCACGCGTTCCATTGCCTCCCGATGAACACGACACATTCCGTTGCCTCCCCATGAACACAACGCATTCCGTTTCCTCCCCATGAACACGACGACGACGTTGTTTCTCCATTCCGACCCAGCCATGTACACGAGCCCTCGCCGTACGTATGCGCGAGTAGGCGTTCGAGACCCCACCCGTATGTACACATACGTGGCCGTATTTTCTTTCTTGCACCCTGGCAGCTGTACGTACGCGTACATGCTACGTGCGCGCCTCTACTATGACACGTGCGCGCCTCTACATCCACCAGTATATATGTATGTACATGTTCGCGACCAGAATGACAACGCTACGTACGCTTCGACCAGGTGGGTCCCGACTGTCAGGCACTTCCTTGCGTGCGAAGATGTAGCTGGTGGGTCCCAGCAGTCAGGGGGCAAATCATTTTTTTGTCCGGACGTACTTCCTTGCGTGCGAAGGTGTAGCTGGTGGGTCCTAGCAGTCAGGGGGGAAACGTTTTTTTCACGAAATACGGTGGCCCGTTCGGTGGGTCCCCGCTATCAGGTGGAGGAATAATTATTTTACGCGTAATAAGGAGGCACTTCCTTGTTGCGGTCATGGACCCAGCTGTCAGCCTCTCCACGTACAGTCCACGTCCGATGGAAACCGTTCCTTGACCACATTGACCACACCGTGCCGAGAGCACCAGGGCGGTGGATGACGGCGAGGCCTAGGAAGGGGAGTACGCAGAGCCGGGGAAGACGCGGGAGTGGATGCCCACGCGTAGAGGAGTACGAGGGTTCACTGGTTTGCTGTGGTGTGAGGCTGCCATCGCCGCAGAATAACAGGGGGTGTGGGTAAGTAGAGGGATGGCCTGGCCAGCGGTGGGAGTAGTAGGCGGCGGTGAGGCCTCCACTGCATCGCAGCCGGCCACGGGAGGCAGGAGCACAAGGCACAACCGACGCTAGTTTGGGCAGCTGGAGCAAGAAGACCAGAGGTTGAAGAAGCACTACCGCCGTTGGATGGACATCGTACGGTCACTGGAGCTAGAATCATGCATATTGACTAAGTTGGCAAAGCCCTCCGTCCCCGTCAACTTAGTAGGCCCACAAATCAGCCTGCCACTATACTGGGTCCCAGCTAATAGGGGGAGTATTCATTTTTTTGTGCGTAATAAGGAGGCACTTCCTTGCGTGCGAAGATATTGCTGGTGGGTCCGAGCTGTCAGTGGCGGTAATGTTTTTTTCACGAAATACAGAGGCCCTTTCGGTGGGTCCCTGATGTGAGGTGGATGAATCATTATTTTGCGCGTAATAAGGAGGCATTTCCTTGCGTGCGGCCGTGGACCCAGCTGTCGGCCTCTCCACGTACAGTCCACTTCAGATGCATGTCGGTCGTTGACCACGTTGACCAGGCCGCGCCGAGAGCACCAAGGCAATGGACGACAGCGAGGCCTAGTAAGGGAACGACACGGAGGCAGGAAAGACTCGGCAGTTGTTTCCCACACGGAGGGGAGTACGACTGTAAGAGGGTTTACTGGTTCGTTTGCCATCGCCGGAGAATAACAGCAGGTGTGGGTGAGTAGAGGGATGGCTAGGCTAGCGATGGGAGTACGGTGGGGTGGTGAGGCCTACGCAACAGCAGAGCCGGCCGCGGGGAGAAGGGAGCAGGCAGTCCCGTCGGCGCTTGTTTGGGCGGCTGGAGCAGGAAGAGCAGAGATTGAAGAAGCGCGGCGGCTGTTGGATGGCCATCCAACAGTCACTGCTTGTGCGTCAACCTTTTTTTAGGAAAGCCTCAAATATGTGGAAAACAGCTTACAACCCATCTGCCATTATTTCTAATAATTTACAGCCCATTTTCTAATTATTAAGGGTTTTTTCGAGCCCATATTCTTTTTGTTAGCATTACAACCCATATTGTGGCCACGGTTAAAAAATTATAGGAAATTTTGCATATTTCGGTGCGGTCCAAACTATTTTTAATCCCGAAATTTCGACTCATAGTCAAACTGATTTTAAAAATAACTGTATATCAATATAAAGTCCAACAAATTCTCCACGCATAAAAATTAATATAATTTAAAATCTCGAAATGAAAAAAAGGATATTTGAAACTAATTGCCAGTTTGATGTGTTTTAAAAATGTACAGCCCATTTCTCATTACTGATGGGCCATTTTCTCGGCCAGCTGAATGAAAGCTCTCCTCGTCTTGAAAGATTTGCAGCCCAACAGGCCTGACAAAGCGACTTACTTGGCAACAAAAAAACTAGGTTGTGGATGTGGACCCAGCTGTCAGCCTCTCCACGTACAGTACTCTTCCGATGGAATGTCATTGACCACATTGACCACGTCGCACCGAGAGCACCAAGGTGGTGGACGACGGCGAGGCCTAGGAAGGGGATGATGCGGAGCCGGGGAAGACGAGGCAGTGGATGCCCACGCGGACAGGAGTACGAGGGTTCACTGGTTCGGCTGCGGTGTGAGGCTGTCGTCGCCGCAAGGCTGGCTAGCGGTGGGAGTAGTAGGGGGCGATGAGGCCTCAACGGCAGCATAGCCGGCCACTGGAGGCAGGAGCAGGCGGTCTCCCCGGTGCTGGTTTGGGTGGCTGGTGCAAGAAGAGCAGTGATTGAAGAAGCAGCAGGACCGTTCGATTCAAATCCAACGGTTACTGCTACTAGAATCGTTTGTTGACTAAGTTGACAAGCCCTGCGTACACGTCAACTTAGTAGGCCCACAGGTTAGCCTCCCAACCGGTGCACCCCAGATGTCAGTGGGAGGAATCATTTATTTCGCGTAATAAGGAGGCAGTTGATTGCGTGCGGCCAGGCCAGCGAAGGGAGTAGGGTGGGCCGGGGAAGCCTGCGCGGCATCACAGCGAGCCACAAGAGGAGGGAGCAGGCAGTCCCACTGGCGCTAGTTTAGGCGGCTAGAGCAGGAAGATCAGAGATTGAAGAAGCACGTTGGCCGTTGGATGGACATCCAACAGTCACTGCTGCTAGAATCGTGTGTTCATTGACAAAGCCTTGTGTAAACAAGTCAGCCTCGAAATCTATGGCGTGTACAACCCATTTGCTATTATTTTTATAATTTTTACTCATTTTCTAATTCGTGTGGAATTTATTGCAGCTCGTTTTCCATTTTTAGAATTGCTGGCCATTTTCTGGTTAGTACGAGGGTCAAAAACTTAACTAAATATGTGGGAAATTTTGAAAATTCGCAATTTTTTGCTGGGGAACAAAATATTCTTAATCCAAAAATTAATAGCCATAGTAAAACAAATTTAAAAATAAATTAGTACTATGTCATGTTAAATCCAATGAAATACGTATAAGATATCAGTGAAGAACAAAAACAAAAAAAGAAACTAATATCCCATTTGCTATATTTTTTTTTGGAATTTTCAACCCCTTTTGATATTACTTTTAACAGACATTGACCATACTCTTTGGCCAGGCCGGAATGCATCCCTCCTCATCTTGAAAGATTTGCAGCCCAGTAATTCAGAGAAAACAAATAGGCCTAGCTTGGGTATTCTTCAAAAAGAAATACTGGGCAACCTATTTTCCCAAAGAACTGGTGCATGAGCATTTAGCTTTATTTATTTATTTATTTACTTATTTATGTTTAGGGGACCATGAGGATGGACCTGGGCCGGATTCATGTGAGAGCCTCCCTTCCAATTAATTATGGGCTTCTCTATTGGGCCTTCATGAGTGGCCTGCATGTTATCAACAAGTGGAAAATGTGTTCCGTACGAAAAATAGTATGCGTTACGTACGGTACAGGGCACTAAAGGATCGAACCATGCAACAACTTCCAAAACATTGTGTTTGTCGTTCTAACAACACATTTATTCAACCAACAGACGAAATATACTACTGATTGTACATTGAAAACAGCAGCAGCAACAACCAGGGCTGGGGGTGCAACAGAAGCAGTAAGCAGGCCAGAAGAGTGAAGACGCAACTCTCTCTTACAAACCAAACTTCAGCCATCATTACAAAAGGGATACCAAAAAAGAACAAGTGTAGGCATCAAACTAAATAAAGATCCTACTACACCAAGTGTATGCATCTAACTAACTGGCTCAGTTAGACGTTACTATTTATTAAGCTGTGGAGATTGGCTAAAGGCTAGAACCAGATGGGTGCCTGACGGGGTTAACTCCAGCTAGCAGGTCAAAGTCTGATACTTGAGACCCTCTCTCCTACTTTGGGCTGTAGAGCGTGGCTGCACATATCAGGGTATGGTGCATGCAGAGACGCATGGTATGCTGTGTACACACAGTTTTGCCTGATGAACGAAACAGTGCTGCCATCATGATCCTTGCCGTCGGTTATCTCCTGGTTAATCGGATAATTCAGTCTGACAAATAGAGAGCGTGTACCAAGGCTACTTACCAACCTCCAGTCAAAAATTCCTGAAGGCCCAGAGAAGCTGGGTCCTGCTCAAAGACCTTGCAGTGACTGTGATTGTATTCTGCGAAACAACACGTCCGGTACGTGCGAACGATCATCAATCTTTCGCCGTCGTCTGATCGAGCCAGGAACCACCTACAACTGGCATGCCGCTTTTCTTTGAAAGGTTCTGGGATTAGGAAGGGTAGGGACACCAGGCGGCCTACAACATCATATCAAGTTGGAGTTAAATAAAAAAGGGCTCTTGATTTAGTCAATCTTAAGAACAACATGTTATGAGCATGAATATTTTTTCAGTAAATGTTGATAGTAATATAAGCAAGACATCATGATATCATAGGAAAGTAACATACTGCTGTAACAGCCATTTGTAGCGATGACTAGAGTAGGCCAGCAATACGTCCAGCCATAGAAGGAGTCGACAGCGTAAATGAAGCCCTTGTGTTCAATGGCATCAGAGAACCATGGAGGATGTATGATCCTGCGATGGACATGCAGATTTATCCACTTACCGCAGTGACTTGTCAGATAGGCGAGACCGTGGTTGAAGAACGCAATTAGCCTAAAGTCTTTATAATTCGCAGATCTTGTGGGCACTTGGCAGATTACAACCTTGAGCGAATCAAACTTGGTATCATGTTGGCTACTGTAAGATTCTGAGTATTCTGGGCTGCGGTGCCAATGCAGTGCAGTGTTAATCGAAGGAAGGGGGATCGATCGCCGGGTGTAGACCTCCACGAGCATCCCGCTGCCGCGACCGTCGACGAGCACCATCCAAGACGTGTTCATGCTAACCCAGTACATATTGTTAATGTAGTTGAGGTTGACGGGGATCGGATCATAGTCAAGGGGGATAATGCTCGCCACCCTACGATCATTATGCTGTGTGACACACCGTTTCTGAAGATTAGGCAGCATCAGCAAGCAAGGAGCTGGCTTAAAAAGCTCCGGCCTGAGGGCTTTGAGTAAATGGTACAGCCCCGACGAGCACACGGCGAGCGGCATGGTACTGAGATTGTCCACACGCGAAGCAATGAGCTTTATTACCTCTGTGGGGAGCGAATTCCAGCCACTCTTTC
>NC_041385.1:592636971-592668675 GCF_002162155.2 Triticum dicoccoides | reverse complement strand
CCTTAGTGGGGATGGAAGATTGGATGAGATTATGTGCGGACAAAGATGGAGAAGCAAATATGTGCTGCGGGAAGTGGACAGGTGATGATGACTACAGCACACCGCTTGACTTACGAGACACATACCAGCATCATAGGGTCATATCGATGCGAGACAACTTGCGTGAGTGATCACAGTACTGGTACTCCCTACAGTACTATGCCCTAACTTGCTTGAGTAGAGTAGTAGAGTAGGACTCTGCTCTACTACTAGCACCGGAGGAGTAGTATATCCTAATCTAAAATAGTTACAAACTTCAATGCCCGAGCGTGGAACGACTATGAACCGTGCTCAAAGACCGTGTCTACATGGTGTTTGCACTTATATGCAAAAAAATAACAAGATGCCCATGCATTGCACAGCACACCATCATCACCAACTCGGTTTTTTCTCTACTCCTACTCCTATTAAAGACTCAGTTGGTGATGATGGAGGCGAGGAGGCGTGTTCAACCGGGCGTGCAGCGGACGGCGTAGCACTATTCGATTTGTTATAAAAAACAAAGAAGAGTAGTAGAGATAGAGACATAGGGAGGAGCACGAGGTTGTGGGAGATAAGGATGAACGAGGCAAGGCCTTATCTGTAAATGTGGAGAGATGTGCGGGTATCTTTTGTAAAATTGTCATAGTTGGCTTTCTATCCGTCAGATATAGATTGGACGGTCTATATTACAAGATGGCAGGCATACCATCATCACCAACTCGGTTTTCTATAAGAGTAGATATAGATAGATAGAGACTAGGGAGTACTAGTAAGGACACCATCTACTGCTTCATGTGCTACTCCTGCGCTCCATTCGGCGGTTGCAATGTCCCCTACAGCCACTCCCCCCTGCGCTCCATTCGGCGGGCGCTGTTGAAATTCGGGGAGCGCACCCTCGTGACTGCTGGGAGCCACGACTTCACCGACGACGACTTCTTCCCTGACCTCGGCAACCTCTTCCTCAGCAACATGGGCGACAACCTCAACGCCAACGGTGCTGCCCCCGTTGCACCGTATGTGTTTCTGTCCTTCCTATTCGAAATCCTGGTAGAATTCATGTTTCTACTCTGTATCCTACTACTATGCTAGTCCACATGATTAGTTTCATCTCTGTTATAGCCATCATGATTTATTTTGTGCTTATTCAGATTAAATCTCATAGTAACTTGCTCATATATTCAACTGGCGCAACATCCCCTACAGCCACTCCCGTTTCATGGACGGACTGGTCGATTCCTCCAAGGAGCCCTTCGTCCACTGCTATGAGTGCCCGATGCCATTTTGTGGCTCGCTGGCGGACATGGTGCATCACCTCACGGATGCGTGCATCGGTCACTGCTGGCCCTTGGCGGAGAACATCAAGTATGAGACGTGCTACCCGTTCACCATGCCGGAGTCGCTGGAGGATCACCGCCGCCTGCTAGTCTCGAAGGAGGACGGCAGCATCTTCCTCTTGATCGTGGGCACCGGCAAGGCCCGTGCAGGCTGCTGCCCCGTCTCTGTAATGTGCGTTAGGGGCGACGCCACTGACGCTGACACTAACACGAGGCCGATGTACGGGTGCGTGGTCAGTGTTACTACCCCTCCGGGTCGCGTGGGCGGCGACACCGGCCTCATCGAACGGACTTGGACTCTGGGGAGCTGGGACTATCCCGCCAATGTGGACTTGGAAAACCCATGGCATCCTTTACCCGCTGACGTGGTGGGGACTCCAAGGAGGTTCACCTGGACATACGCATTATCAAGTTAAATGTTGATCATTAGTCTTCGCTCAATGTAATCCGCTGTCTAAGCATGTGGAGACTTCCATGCAGGATCTTGCTCTATTGGAGTATCGCACATGAATAAAAGTGTATCCGTTTATGGTTTAGTCTAGAATCTTCCATGTATGAAGTTTTACTACAGTACTGGTGAAAGACTTACAATGAACCATTTCTTACATCTCCTCTGCCCCCTTGCAAGTCATCCTGATTTAATCCCTCCGTCTAGGTGTATAAGGGTATGGTTAATATTACTTAATAGTATAGCCAACTGTTGACTATAAGAAAGTGCCATGTCATCCGTAGCCAACATGTATAACAATTGATACTCAAAAACTAATTCTTAAAGATCATTTCTTGCAAAGCACAATAAGTGTTATTTCTTTAGAAGTTTTGGATGCAGGTTGAACAGTTGAACGCTTTTTTTGCAAAAGATACCTTTCTATCTATTTCACCCGGATGTTTGTGAGCTCTAGAGATGAAATAATATCCAAAGAAACCTATCGATACCCATTACACATGAGATGACCCCCACATCCTTTGTCAAAATAAACAACTCCCCGATCAATGCATTTCACTCTTCGGTGCAACGCACGGGCACCTTACTACTATAGATTAGTACGACCAAAAATTGAACTAACATTATATATAGTACGATAAATGTTGATGCATGTCACCTAAAATTATATCATTCAAAACTATGTTCAAATACGAATCCAACGATATAGTTTTTGTTGATATGCACTAACATTTTGTCAGTTAAATCTTCAGTCAAATTCAATGGGGGACTAATAAACCACGACCGATGTAGTACAAGTGTAGAGGGCGGCGCTGCACGGGAGTCTCACCTCTCACCCCGCTCGTGGCGCGGCAGTAAAGCCGTCATATCACAAAACCCAACCACTCCCAGTAATAAGTGGCCTGGTAAAATAAACGGACAAGCAACCATCACATCCCTCCGTCTTTTTTGCATTTCATCTCTCTGCATTTACTTTCTCCAGTTCATCTCGCACACTCGATACCTAGCTACTACTCCTAGGGCCAGTTCTTTTGGCGGCTTCCCCATCTTTTCCCACAAGACTAGTCACAGTGGAGAGTAACAATAAGGCGCCTCACTCATTTATTTGGGCTTCTAAACTACTAGTACTCCGTCCTGGTTTATTCCTCACCATTGTAATTTGTGCTAAATTTTGACCAAAGATTTTACTGATAAAATGTTACTCCCTCCGTCTAGGTGTGTAAGTCATCTTACGAAAATCAAATAATCCCAAAACACTTAGGCGCGGTGCATTAACTTCTACCTCGTTTCTTGTTTCTTGACATATCAACCAATAAGAGATAAAGAGTGTGCATGCTTTTAATGACTTGAGATATCAAACACGACATGCAGTGGTTAGTTCATTGCATGCAATACTATTAATTAGCAAATAAACATTAACGTTTCTCGTTTTATCCTCCTCCTTGGTCACGGTGCACAGCCTAAGATGACTTACTCACCTAGACGGATGGAGTAGTGCATGTGACATGCACTAACATTTTATTAGTTAAATTTATGATCAAAATTTGACACAGATTACAATGGGGACCAATAAACCAGGACGGAGGTAGTAGTTATGGGATTACTAATCTAGAAGCCTAAAATAACTGGCCCCTGGTACTCCTACTAGTAGTAGTACTCAAGTTGGAATTCCAATTGCACGACACAACTTGTTAGGCAAAAAATTCGATACAGGTTGTAGGAAGCGATTTGGGAATTTGCATGCCTTTCCAACCAGTGAGATACACCGTACAAAGTACGAAAGAGAAATAACCACAGAGAAGGAAGCTAAAAGTAAACAATCAAACGAGCATTTTTGCATTTGTTTTGCATTGAATCGTTTCACAAGCTTGACTAGTGCTGTTTTTCTACTTTTACAAAAACCGCATCGTAATGTTAAAACATGCATTTGCACGTACATAAGTAATATTAGTTCTCCCTCCGTCTAGGTGTATAAGTCTTCCGTCCTTCTTGGTCACGGTGCACAACCAAAGATGACTTATTGACCTGGACAGAGGGAGTAGCACAGTCTGCAAGCATATATCGAGAGAGACGTGTAGTGCGATAGTATAGAGTAAAGTTTGTGCTATATGCACGTACTTGCAAAATGCGTACGAATACACAAGGTTTCCAAACTTTCCCTTTTACATACTTAATTAAGGACGCTAAAAATTCATGAACGTTCGGGATTTATCATTTGCGTCCCAAAACTAACGAGATCGCCTTACGAAACAAAATTATACTCCTCCTAAAAGCCACAGCGCTCGCAGGAGCGCTTGCGGCGCGCCACAAGTGCCCTGGTGCGCGGCCGTTTCCCAGCGCGCTGACACAACGCCTCTTCCTCAGCCTCGCAACTCGCGAGGTGCTGATTGGTGGCCTGCCGGCGGGCGAGTGCGATCTCACTGGTGTGGTGATCCGACGCCAACAGGTACTCCCCCTTGCTGGAAGCGTGCACCCGGTACACGTACCGCCAAGTGTAGATGAGGCGCTTGGGCCCGATTGCACTCAGGGCGTCGGCACAGGCGTCCTCTGCCACCCTCACGGCCCTCGCACGAGCCTTCTGCCAAAGAGCCAATTGCCTGACTCTCTCGGACGCGACATAGGCCTCCCAGGCAGCTTGTTCCGCGGTGCGCTTCTCTTCCTCGGACTTCTTCTCTGCCTCTATTTCGGCGCGCTCTGCTGGAGGCAAAGCTCCCACAAGGCGACATCCATTTCTTTCCAAACCTCCTCAAGGCTGGGGGGGCTTGGTGGGCGGCATGGCGTTCTCCTCGTAGCGGGGAGCCGACGCGTCCTCCAACGCGTGTGCTGGCGAGATTGGGAATGCCGACGCGTCCACCTTGACGCGTCGCAGCGAGGAGCGGAACACTGACGCGTACTCCTCGACTAGTGGCGGCGAGGAACGTAACAGCGACGCATCATGGTGAGGAGCGGAACACCGATGCGTCCTCCTCGACTAGTGGTGGCGAGGAACGGAACGGCAACGCGTCGCGTAGCGGCGAGGAGCGGAACACCGACGCGTCCTCCTCGACTAGTGGAGGCGAGGAACAGAACGGCGACGTGTGATCGTCCGCGCGGTGCAGCGAGGGGCTCCTAGGGCTTGGGAGGGGCGATGCCATGGTGGCGGCATGAGAGGGAGGGGGAGGAGATAGCGATGAACGTGAACATGAGGGGGAGGAGATAGAGATGTCGTGGGAGGCGTAGTATTTATAGCGAGCAATGGCACACCTACGTAAGATATGGACTGAGCTGCACTGACTTAACTGTAGGTCCAGTTGCATCACTGACATGTGGGCCAGACCCTTGTTGGGCCCATATGTCAGTGACCCAATGCACCTTCAGTTAAGTAACAACTACATGGGCATATTTGTTGGAGTAAATTACGGGGGAGTGAAGGGGTGGAAATATTGCTAGTCACAATGGATTGGACGAGCGTGGGGGGAGGAGAGTCATGCATGCAGATTTTTTCACACGGGGTGGAGTGGTGGGACCACCGGAGGGAGAAGGAGAGTTTGGCAGGCATATTGTTTCCACACATGGAGAGGAAAAGATTTGGAGACGAACGGGCTTCCTGCAGGTATGGGGAACGGTGCATAATAAGTCATCTTGCATTCCTGGGTAGGTATAGTCTCAAGTCACTAAAAACATACACGCCCCACACATGTTCATATTTCAAGGTGCACTAAATTATTGCATGCGATGATTAAGGCTGGCCATAATGGTGGTATCTTAGCTGGTATCATGCACACGGGAATAGCGAACATGCTGATGTGGCAAAGAATTAAAGAAGATAGAGGGGTTAGAGTAACTAGTGTTCATGCATGCATTAGTAAACACATTTTTTTGTGAAGAACGACAGCACTAGTTGAGTACTTTTGCAGACTTCAAAAACTATTCCACCGCCTCTACTATCTTGCTAAGAGTAGGTGAAATTTTTGAATCGAGCCCTTTAAACTAGAAGGGAGGTAGTGGTACTCTAATAGCTAACCTTGTTGTGATGACAAGATAGGACATGGCACGCGCCTAGACGGAGGAACTATTCTGCATTGTGCATTTAAGTTTTGTCTGAAGTCAATGTACCTCTACTTTCACCAGACTTATAGAAAAATGTGTCAACATCACAATGTGAAATCAATATTTTTACACTCATTATAAAACGTAGTTCTTATACTCATTGTAATTAGTATTGTAGATATTGATATTTTTAATATAAATTTGGTCGTGGGATTTCATTGATGCCTGTCAAAGCGTGGAGGAAGCGGAGCTTAGGTCTTGCATTGTCGGTCTCTACATAGGTGTTTGTCTTCATAATCCTGTAATTTTAGAGACTGATTGTGCTTTTGTGGTAGCGTCTCTTGCATTGGGGGACTATGACAGGTCTGCTATGCGTGACCTAAAGATGAAAGTGTTGAGCATCTCGAAGTTGATCAACAATCTTCAATTGTCAAAGATTAGCCGTTCGGCCAAAAAGGTGGCACACTTAATCTCTAAGTGTAGCTTTGACAATAGATTAGATGGTATTCTTGTAAATAACGTACCGCCCTGTGTGGTGAATATTGTATCGAATGAGTGTACTGGTGTGGCTGGTTAATTAATATAAGGTGGTGTTCAAAAAAAGTATAAATTTGGTCAAACACTTTGCAAATGGTTGACGGGAGTAAAAAGGACCAGAGGGAGTATCATGCATGCGGAGTAGGCAAAAAAATTGCTTGTCTAAAAAAGGCAAAAAAATTGCTCATTTATAGCCGGCCGAAGTCTCAAAGGGTGCGACCACGCGAGGGAGGCGAAGGTCGTGGGAGGCGCGACGTTTGACGGAATTAAGTGAAGTTACATCCACGCGCCGGCATGGCGTGCGAATAGGCAGAAGCTATACCGTCAGGCCTACAATATGGGTCTAGTAGACATGACATCTAGTGGGTCCCGCATAGTTCTCGAGAACTCTTTGGGGGCTTGCAGCCGTTTATCCACCGGGCAAGCCAGCAACCCCACACCGTTCGCACGCCCTACTCGTCCCCGTCTTCTACATTACAACAGTTCGCTCCCAGTCGTCCCGTCCTTTCACATTAGTTTGCTCCTAGTTTTTTTTGCGGGGTACAACATTTCAACTTCTCCAAACCCTCCTCCAAAATCCATGGCCTCCCAAATCTCCATGGTCGCCGCTAAGTACCAGGTTAGAGGCATCACCGGCGATCAGTTTATCATCATCTACACACGTGGATCCACGACGGTGAAAGCATGGCTTGCTCGCTTCCTACGCATGTTGAACAGTTCAACGGATGAGTGGGTCGCTGGGCTAGATGTTGAGTACACCACAGTACTGGGACGAGAGAAGGATCTAAAGGACGAAGATAGGAAGAAGCCCGCCGTGATCCAGGTTTGCGTACATAACGTTTGCTTGGTCTACCACATATGCCATGCCGACGTTGAGTGCCAGGATTTTAAGAACTTCCTCAAGGACAAAAGAGTGAAATTCGTTACTGTAGGCTTTAAGAACGACAAGGATGTCCTGCATCAGATAGGTCTCATTGTAGGCCAGCCCTTCGATCTCCAGAAGGCAAGCCTGGTGTCCTCCTCTCAACCTTCAATGCTGACCCTGGCAGCTGCCATGTTTGATCCTTCGTATGCTAAACTGCAGAAACCTCATCACGAGTTTCATCATGCATGGGAGTCGAAGACATTACATGAAGATCACATCCTGTACGCAGCAATGGATGCCTACCTTTGTTTAAATATCTACAAGGGTTGGATGAAGAAGCAGAGCCCAGTGTCCGGTTCAAGCAAAGAAGCGTCAGCGAAGAGGAAGAGGAAGAGGGACGAGGACGAAGTCGAGGACGTGGACTCGGACTCCGAGTAGGTGGCAGTGCCGTCACTCATGCTGGTTCTACTGCAGTTTCAAGCGGACTAGTTGCTTAGTTTATTTTCAAGGGTGTGTTGTGCTGAGGCCCCAGCAGAACTATGTTTATGTTCTTTCTCGTTATTTGAACTCTTTAGTACGTACAGTAGTACTAGTACTATGTCTTACTACTGTTCTTCTTGCAGTTCGTACTACTGCTCGTATCTTCGTGTTCCTACTGTACTTAATATGTTCGTACTAGTAGTATAATTTGGGTCAGTCGATTTGTGAAAGAAGTTCGATGGAGCGAAGGAAGAAGACGGCAGAAGAGGTGGAAGAAGCCCTTCTAGCCATCCATGTTGCATCAAACGTCTCACATGAGTCGACTGACCCAAATTGCTCCTTCAGATTGCAGGATCCACGTGGCATTCAAGGTCTTGAAGGTAGATTCCGCGTCCGCACCCGGTTTGCATGCTCAACGCGCGCGCAACCGGCTTCCGCCGCGACAGCCACCATGCGCGCCTCCTCCGTCGACGTGCTGGAGCACGCACTCATCCTCCTCTTCGTACGCTGCATGCATAGACGCGGCTCCACCAGCTGCTCGCGTGCTTGGCAGCATGGCAGCATCACGAGGAGGGACTGCAGACGACGTGAGCGGGCGAGCCTTCGGCTTCATGGCACAGGGATGGCGGCGACACGGCGGTGATGGGTGAGAAATTGTTGGCCGGAGCAGGCGGGCACCGGCATGCGCAACAGCGGCGATGACATATTGATGAGTGCGCGTGTGGGAGCTTACTTTAGTTTTATATATAAGGCTGGTCAAACTTAAAAGAAACCGTACTAGTACATGTAAACATTAGACTTAGGCAGCGCTTTTATTAGTTAGTACCACAGCCACGATACAAAATCCTGTGCAAGCGCGTGAACCGCGGCCGCGAGGTCGATCGAACGGTGCGTCACCGTGTCGCGCTCGAAGGACATCCACCAAACCTTTTTTTGTGTGTGAAAACAATCCTCGAATATTACTCAACTTTTTTTCCTATGAAAGTTCTTGATGCTGCAATATTTCCATATATTTGAATTTAGCTCTAGTTCGTGTTTATTTGGATTTGGACGCTTTAGGTGTGCCCTAGATTTTTTTAATACGGATTTTGTGTGTGTCACTGAGAGAGAACGTGTGTATGTGGCCATATGTGTGTTGTGGTGGAAGGGCAATGTGGAGACGGTGTGCGTGTGATACAGACATAGAGAGGTGTGAATGTGCAAATGATCATGCATGAGTGAGACATAGACAGATGCCGATACATTGTGTATACATGAGAGAACGGTCTTCTAGTTTACTTGTGTGTGTGTGTGTGAGAGAGAGAGAGAGAGAGAGAGAGGGAGAGAGAGAGATAGAGAGAGATAGAGAGAGAGAGAGGAGCATCTGTAACACAACAACCATCTCTCTTGATTCGTCCGTCCCTCGCACGGTCGCATGCAACACATGCATCAACACGCACATTTTGACACCCTCACCCGACCCCTGCCCACCTCAAGGCCCGCACAATCTCTTCGTAAATACCCATTTCTTTCCTTAGGTTTGTTTTCTCTCAATACCTGACACACACACACACACACACAGAAACACACGCAGCACAACACACACACACACACTCCCCCGAGCACACAATTCATCCCCGTCCAAGGTTATACGGCGACCACTCTCGCTTGTGCTTCTTTGCACCCTAACATGCACAACACCTCAATCTTGAAAGAGGGCATCGAGCAGATCGAAGACGGCGACCACACCGCGCTAGAGAATGCGGGGTCATTTGGAAGCAGGGTGATGTGACGATGGCGGACTGACTCCTCCCCCCACCCCCCCTCTCTCTCTCTTGCACAAAATTACCAATCCCTCTCTCCCTCGCACAAAATTGTCAATCCCTCAACCCACGAGATCCTTCCCCTCTCGTCTATGTTTTTCCAGCTCTCTCATCAAACATGTTGTCTCTTCTCCTTCCACGTATACAGAATCCGGATGCACACGCATCTCACGTATATTACATGTCTCCATATTTCTCACGGACCTAACTTCTTCCTCTCTCTTTCTCTCTCTATCTCTCTCTCTGTCTCGTTAGATTTGTCTCCTATTCTCTCGTCCACATACATACAATGTTTCCCGCCCTATCTGCTCCATCTTCAAAAGCTCTCTCTGCACAATTCATTCACACATTGGGATATGTCAAAATGTTGCTTCTATAATGGCTGATGTAGAGTTATGGTTGTTTTTGTTGCATCCTACAAAGTAATAACTATGAAATGCATTTAGATTCTCATTTGATTGGGATTATGTGAATTTGAGCATGCTGTGAAGTACTATAGACCTTGTATACATCTTGGGATTCGACAATGATTGTAACTATTGAATTGTATAGACCATTGCATTCGAAGTCAATAGCCTAATATATTTATTTCACAATTTCAACAAATGATTAGTTCACTACAAACTAAGAAAACAAATGTGTACTCCCTCCGTTTTTATTTAAGTCCACCTATTAGCATTTGTCAAAGTCAAGTTTTGTAAATTCTCAGAAAGCTTATAACAAAAAATATTAACATATACAATAACAAATAAATACTATTAGATTCATTATTGAATGTACTTTCACATCATACTTATTTGTTATGGTAAATGTTTATATTTTTCTATAAACTTGGTCAAACTTTAGGAAGTTTGACTTCGGTCAAACCTAATATGCAGAGTTTACTACTACTACTCGCTAGTTGCTTAGCCGGATCACTCAACACACCACACGGGGAGTCCAGTGTCACAAAATTTTGAGGTCGGTGGGAAAATCTCCCCCGACCCTGATTCGAGCAGTGGGAAGTTACCATCATAGCCTTCAGAACAAGCCTACGGATGACGCTTGGTAGGGGGCTGTTTTCGTAACTTCAGGTTCACACTACCCAGCCAACCCAACCCCGGCACCCAGAGTAGTACACCTGAATACTCCCCATTTTCTATCCCCACCGCAAAATAGACTTCTCCACGGCACCGCAGCCTTCGTGCTCCTCCCCTTTACATCGGCGCACTCGTCCACCGTAGCGCATCTGCCTCATCGATGACCTCGTACACTGCATTGGAGCCGGTCCACCGTCGTCGTCGTACACGGAGCCTCTTCCCCGGCATCGTCTTCCACGGTCTCGGATCTGCTTCCCGGAAGCCGACGCCAAGTGCAGAAGTACCACCGTCGTGGACAATGAATTGACTCCCGTTGCCGACCATGACTCACAGAGGCCGCCGCGACCATCGTTCTCCTCCTCGATTAGTAATGTGTGTATTGAATCACTTAGCAGTACATGTGCAGTTCCAATTTTGTTCATACCTACCCTTCAAATTTCCTGGGTGCTATTGTTCTCGTAAAAGTAATTGGTTATAGCCTCCATTGTCCAACAGAATATCATCTTGTAATTGTCGTCGCTCCTGTATCGCGTTGTGCTTGGGTAGGTTTTTCATCTGCAACCAGTAGTGTGGCAAATGATGGAAAAGTTTTTAGAACTAGCAAGATGCCCATGCGTTGCACGCATCAAGATGCATTTGTATGAGTAGTTTATCTTGTGGGAGAAAAGGATGAACGAGGGAAGGCCTTATTTGCAAATCTGGAGAGGGGTATGGGTATCTTTTTGCAAAATTCCCATTTGTTTCCTTCCTATCTGTCAGATATAAATCGGACAGCCTATATTGCAAGAAAAAAAAGTATAGAGAAAAAAAAGTAGACAGTAAAGGAAGTAGAGATAAATATTAAATATAAAATAAATATAACAGTAGAGAAGAGAGTAGAGATAGCAGAGACATCGAGAAAGGATCGCGCGCGCGCGGGAAAAAGCGGGCGGGCGTGCACTAGTTTTGGCGCGCGACGTCCGGCGCACTTTATAAAATCCAACACCCTCCCACCGCTCTGTGCCTTGCCACCGCTCTCTCCCCGCTCTGTGCCTCGCCACTGCTCTCTCCCCGCTCTTTTTTGCCTCGCCGCCACCGCGCCACCATGCCGCCGCGTCGCCGGGAAACTTGGGGATACCGCGGTGTCCGTGCGCGCCCCTCCGGCGGCTTCTCTGCCGAGATCCGGTTCCGCGGGATGCGCCTTGGCCTCGGTGATTTCGACACCGCCAACGAGGCCGCCCGTGCGTATGACGCGGCGGCGTGGCGCCTCTAGTGGCCTCATAGAACACCGAACTTCCCCAACGTGCTGACGCGGGAGCGGGCGCAGGAGCTCGTGCCTCTGCCGCGGCTTAGCACCGACGAGGATTGTTGCGACAACCGGAGGCAGCAGCACCGTCTCGGCATTGCCGAGATGGACGAGGAAGCCATGGCGCTGTGGTGCCAACACTTTCCGTGGACATCACCAACGAGCGAGAGTTCTACGTGCAAAGAAGGGCGAAGAGGGATAAGAGGAGGGCGGAGAGAGCCACCTATCGCGAGGACAAGCGTAGGAGAAAAGCGGACGCTCAATTCAACATGAGGCTAGGAGCAGCATCGCCCTGGGAATCTGACGTCGATCGGTATCTTCACGCCTACAGTCAGACGTCGGAGGAGGACATCACCGAGGAGGAGTCGGACGACGAGGAGTAGTTGAATTATCTTTTTTTATCTATCTATGCTGGGAACTATCCTCTACTCTCTAGTATCTACTTCTCGATCTCAGCACTATAAACGCTTTTTTAAAGCGCCGCGCGTTGCGATTCTATTGGAGATGCTCTAACATGGCAGACGAGTGCTTTAATGTTGCCCAGAAGATGCGCGAGTATTACTAGTAGTATATTTTTCTTGCCATGTTGAGATTTTAAAACCACGAGTGCGAATATGCAGAGGAGCAATGAAGACCAAACATGGGATATTTGGTACATCTTCAAGGAGCGTGGCAAGTTGAAGAGGAGCTGCACCGAACCTGTAAAATGAGCATTGGTAAGTAACACCCTTTCAATTACTTTCGTGTAGCCTCGTGTTCTCGATGTGTATATGTTGTAGTTTCTGTTTCTCTTAAGCGTGGTGTTCTTCGATGTGTAATAAGAAGAGTCTTAATCGTCATAATGCTTTCATTTTTAGCTTGGTGTAGGAAGTGGGTGTTCTCACCTTGTAGTCTGTTTTTATATTTTTTTCCTTTTGATTCACTTCTTCGAGTTCTATTTATCTGGCTTCTACTAAATGGATCTAGGTTGCTCCAAGTATTGATCTAAAAAAGAAGTAACTTCATGTCAGGATGCAGTTCCTGCGAGGAGGGAAGTATGGTCAACCTCAAGATCATGTTTCCAAAATGAGGCTGGATTACACACAAGGTGCCAGTTCCCTAATGATGCTGGATTAGACACAAGGTGCAAATTCCGAGATGATGCTGGATTACACACAAGCCAGGTGGAGTCGTCAGCTGTTTGTGTCCTCGTGGCATTAGTAAAGGCTGAAAGAAAGCATGCAACAACCCTTGAGAATGTAGTTGAGTTCCTGAAGAAGCGAAAAGAGCAATCAGATGCTCTCTTCACCCAAGCCAAAGAAGAGATGGAAGAAGCCAGAAATAAGCTAGCAGAGGCAGAGCAGGCTAGGCGTCTCCTGCTATCTAAAACTGTTGTCAATACAAAATTTCCTTCATAATAGCTAGGTTCAAATGTTTATCCAGTCAGCATGCCTGTTGTGATGTCCGTGCATCTACTGATGTGGCACAAAATGTTTTTTTGGGTCATGTAATAACAGCAATTACTTTCCAAACAATAACAGACGAAGCATTGCACATGGTATAGTTCACGCGCAAGCCCGACATTCCAAGTTCAACTTCCACATCAAACTCATGTTCACACATATCTGCACATTCATACATAATGTCCACAACCATGATTCACTTCAAAGCCAAAAAAAATGTGAGGAGAGTTATAAATAAAGAAAAACCTCTACTAGTCCTGCTACTAGTGCGAGCACAACAAGTCAAGACCGTGCATAAATTAATTATATTTTAGTCATTTTTTGTGTTCTAAAATGCCTGCCGGCTCGTAGAAGGACGTGTTGCTGGCACACGCGCGGATTCAATGAAGGCAGGTGGGGCAGTCTTAAGCTGGTTGCACGCGGCGAGGAGGCGTGCTCAGCCAGGCCTGCAGCGACTGCGGCTGAGGGAGTCCTGGACTAGGGGGTGTCCAGATAGCCGAACTATCATCATCGACCGGACTCCAAGACTATGAAGATACAAGATTGAAGACTTCGTCCCGTGTCCGGATGGGACTTTCCTTGGCGTGGAAGGCAAGCTTGGCGATACGGATATGTAGATCTCCTACCATTGTAACCGACTCTGTGTAACCCTAGCCCTCTCCGGTGTCTATATAAACCGGATGGTTTTAGTCCGTAGGGGACAACAACAATAACAACAATCATACCATAGGCTAGCTTCTAGGGTTTAGCCTCCTTGATCTCGTGGTAGATCTACTCTTGTAATACCCACATCATCAATATCAATCAAGCAGGACGTAGGGTTTTAATTCCATCAAGAGGGCCCGAACCTGGGTAAAACATCGTGTCCCTTGTCTCCTGTTACCATCCGCCTAGACGCACAGTTTGGGACCCCCTACCCAAGATCCGCCGGTTTTGACACCGACATTGGTGCTTTCATTGAGAGTTCCTCTGTGTCGTCACCGATAGGCTCGATGGCTCCTTCGATCATCAACAAGGACGCAGTCCAGGGTGAGCCTTTCCTCCCCAGACAGATCTTCGTATTCGGCGGCTTTGCACTGCGTGCCAATTCGTTTGGCCATCTAGAGTAGATCGAAAGCTACGCCCCTGGCCGTCAGGTCAGATTTGGAAGTTTGAACTTCACGGCTGACATCCGCGGAGACTTGATCTTCAATGGATTCGAGCCACAACCTAGCGCCGCACTGTCACGATGGGCACGATTTAACTCTGCTGTCGGACAGTGCCCTGGAGGCCGCACACGAGTCCGCTCCGACCCTCGATTCGGAGCCGGCTGTGCAGATCGAGGACGGGTGGTTAGACACCGACTCGGGGGCTCCAACCTCTACGGCGATAGAGCCGAATACTGACTTTGTCCCTTCTGAAGCTCGTGACTCCAAGGTGTCGGACTCCTTGCCGGACTCCGAACCCCCCGCGCCCCCTCCAATCGAATCCGATTGGGCGTCGATCATGGAGTTCACCGCTGCGGACATCTTTGAACACTCACTTTTTGGCGACATCCTGAGTTCGCTAAAATGTCTCTCGTTATCAGGAGAGCCCTGGCCGGACTACGGTCAGGACGGTTGGGATACGGACGACGAAAAAATTCAAGGCCGACCCACCACCCACTTAGTAGCCACTGTCGATGATTTAACCGACATGCTAGACTTCGACTCCGAAGACATCGACGGCATGGACGACGATGCCGGAGACGACCAAGAACCAGCGCCTACTGGGCACTGGAAAGCCACCTCAACTCACAACATATGTATGGTGGATACACCAAAAGGAAGCGATAACGAGGAACAACGGGACACGGCGAAGGATAATTCCCCCGAAAAACAACAAAAACGGTGACGCAAGCGCTGCTCAAAGTCCCGCCTCGATAACGACGGCACCCATACTGACCCAGCCATAGAGCAGGGCAAACCAGTGGACGAGCATCCCATTCCCGGCGAGAACAGTAGTCCAGACGATTTCACGCCGGACACATCACCGGAGCATAAGAACCTGCACAGAAGGCTCATCGCCACTGCAAGGAGTTTGAAGAAGCAAAAGAGAAAGCTCAAAACGGCGGAAGACGTACTCAGAATGAGATGGAGCAAAATACTCAAGACCGCAGACAAATACGGCGATAGTCAACAAGCAAAAAGCTACCCGAAGCCCAAGCTATTGCCCGAATTTCACGACGAGGCCGTAGAGCCCCTACAGTCAAAAAAGAAAGAGGCCGCCTGGCCAGATAGACGACCAGATAACAGTCTAAGAGCGGCAAACGGCGCGGCACATAATCCGGCACACGATCCAAATAAGGATCCGCACAAAAAGGATGGCCCGGTCAGGTCCATCTATGGGCCAAAAAAGAAGGCTCCTGAAAGCAACACAACCCACCAAGTGTCTGAAGATAATGGCACACCTAAATATAGGGGCGCCGCACACCCACTATGTTTCACCGACGAGGTGCTGGATCATGAATTTCCAGCGGGATTCAAGCCCGTAAACATAGAGGCATATGACGGAACAACAGATCCCGGAGTCTGGATTGAGGACTATATCCTACACATACATATGGCTAGAGGAAATGATCTCCACGCCATAAAATACCTACCCCTCAAGCTCAAAGGGCCAGCTCGGCATTGGCTCAAAAGCCTCCCAGAAAATACAATTGGAAGTTGGGAAGAGCTTGAGGATGCGTTTCGAGCAAATTTTCAGGGAACTTATGTCCGCCTTCCAGACGCAGACGATTTAAGTCACATAACTCAACAGCCCGGGGAGTCAGCACGCAAATTCTGGAACATGTTCCTCACCAAAAAGAACAAATAGTCGACTATCCGGACGCTGAAGCCTTAGCAGCCCTTAAACATAACGTCCAAGACGAATGGCTCGCCAGACACCTTGGCCAGGAAAAACCAAGAACAATGGCCGCACTAACAAGCCTCATGACCCGCTTTTGCGCGGGGGAAGATAGCTGGCTAGCAAGATGCAGCACCAGCGACCCGAGTACATCTGAGGTCAGGGATGGAAATGGGAAATCACGACACAGAAAAGATCAGCGCAGGAATAAGGAAAGCGGCCCAGATAGCACGGCGGTCAATGCCGGATTGAAAAGCTCTCGGCCGAATAACAAAACAATGCCCCTTAAGGACAATAGTGATGAGCTATCCAACCTAAACAAAATCTTGGATAGGATATGTCCAATCCACAGTACCCTGGGAAGCCTGCAAACCATACCCACAGAGATTGTTGGGTCTTCAAGCAGTCCGGCCGACTTAATGCCGAACACAAGGGGCTGGACACACCAAGCGAAGACGATGATGAATCCCACAAGCAGCAGACCGGAGCACATAAGACTTTCCCACTAGAGGTCAAAACAGTGAACTCACTTCATGTGATAAATTGTGCGGAAGCGATATAAACCTGCTATACCAGGACACCATCCGCAGAATGGGGATAGACCCTACAAAAAATTTCCATAACAACACTTCCTTCAAAGGAGTGACGCCAGGCCTTTATGCCAAGTGTACAGGCTCTATACTACTAAAAGTTGTGTTCAGTTCACCCAACAACTTCCGTCGCGAAAAGCTAGTCTTCCATATCGCCCCATTCAAAAGTGGCCATCAAGCACTGCTGGGACGCGAAGCTTTCGCCCGCTTTAACGCAATACCGCATTACACGTCTCTTACACTCAAAATGCCCGGTCCATGCGGCATAATCTCATTAAAGGGAAAACTCCGAGTGTTCCTCGACCACGAAAAACGTGAGACTACCTTGATAGCTGCACATTAATCCAACCTTGCTGATCAAAGCCCCTAAAAACAGGTCATTTAGACCTCGGACACGGTTAGGCGAGTCCAGCACAAATAAACAAGGGGCTTCCAAGCTGCATATCTCTTTACAAGGGGCTGCATGTATAACAATGAGAGCTAATAAAGCTCAATTTTATTCATCTTCCAAATCATACTCTATTTTAAATACATCTTTTGCACGATATTTTTTCCAAACTAAGTTCTTCTCTTTTACAGATGAACCACGTGCTACACCCGTCCATGATACAGCACAATGGAGACACAGGCACAGACGTGCAGCAGGGACCCGTTACAAGGATTCTTTTCAGATTAAGACCCTGCGTAAACCTTTCTTATTGTCTCTTGTTGATACTCATCCCCCGGTTTCCTACCATAACCGAGGAGGAGGCTGGCGTTTTGGCATCGGCCGCGTCAGAAGTTCTCACCTGTGCCTGGACACTAGGGGCTTAGGGCATTGTTCTGCCCGTTATCATAAAGTCTGAATACCTTAGGGAGTGTTCGGCGTCTCGAGTTAGGCCTTATATGCATCAGCTCCGAATCATGTCTTTGGTCAAATGTTGGGTTTGCTCGGCTCCTGTATTTTGCCGCCTTAAGTTCCGCTCCATTGGCTGACGCGGCACCAGGAGAACTACTGCGATTGTGCCCCGGTTCGGCCGGGCGAGCACCTCAGTAGAGAAAGCCGAAAACTGACTGTCATGATATAGCGAGAGACTGGTCAACCACTCGATCGACCATTGGAATGTTTAGAATTCCTCCGCTTTGACGAAGGACCGCTTCCCGGTCAGGCACACACGCACCCGAGTTCGGAGAGCGCGGTGCCTTTAGGGGCTATATCGTAGCCCCACCATCGAGCTCCTATGGCTAAGTGAAAGTGATAAAGCATTATAGTCCGGTTGCCTACTTTGCCTATGCTATCACCTCCTTCAAAGGACCAAGACGTTGGATTAAGTGTGAAAATGCACTTTTTTTGCAAACACCCCCGCACTATGTGCGTGGGGGCTAAAGCCAAAGACTGTCATCTTTCAGGTTATAAATACATATACATTAACGACCGCACAGGAGATATTTCAATACTTGAACGCACAAGTCTAAAAAGTCGTTATATTATAAATATGATCTCACAAATCATACACGTCATTTGAACATGACATTTTTCGAGCACTGCGACTCTATTAAACGAGCGCCCTGGAGGACTTCCTCAAAATAGTGCTCGGTGGGTAATCGGCTCTCGTCCGAACCCCGGGACGCAACATCGGTGGCATTCATCTCCGCCCAGTATGTCTTAACACGGGCAAGAGCCATCCGTGCACCCTCTATGCAGGCCGACCGCTTCATCCCCTTGATATGCGGCACCGCCCCGAGGAATTGCTGCAATAAACCAAAATAACTCTTTGGCTTGGGCCTTTCCGGCCACAATGAGCCACCACATCCATCATGGCTAGTCCGGACAATCTATTCAGCTCAGCCCACTCAGCCAACTGATCGGTCAACGGCAGTGGACGCTCCGGACTATGGAGTTGAGACCAAAACAGCTCTTCCATTTCATGATCCTTCTGACTTCGGAAGTGCCGAACTGCATCCGCCGCACTCGCCGCCAAATCCAGATAAGGATCCTCCGCACTCCACAACTGGCCCAACTGAGCATACTTCGGATCCGTGAACTTCCTACGCAACAGAAAGGGCTTTCCAGCCGGAATGTCTTCGGCCAGACGCAGTTCCTTCTTTATAGCCCGCATTGCAGAACGAGCATCCTTGGCTTCGGCGGTGGCCTTCTTCAGGCCCTCTTGCTCCACTTGGCATTCTCTTTCAAGAACCTCATAGCGGTCGGTAGCATCTTTTAATTTCACGGCCATTACGGCCATTTCCTCCCTGCTTCGGCAGTGAGCAGCCTTCTCGGCTTTTAGCTCCTCTGCTGCATTCGAGGCAGCCGCATCACTTCTTCTGGTTTGCTCCTTGGCTCGGGCAAGTTCTGCTCGGAGGTCTTCCACAGCAGCGGCACCATCTGCATCAAGCATACATGTTGTAAGGAGAAACCACCTACCTTGTGACTCGTCAAGTCGTTTATTGACCAGCGCGATGTCCACATCTGCAACGTCGAGTTGCCGCTTCAGTTTGGCAACTCCATCAGTCCGGCTGGCCACCAAACGCTCCGCCACCTGCATAGGAAAGGCGACATTTCATAACTGAGATTATGATCCTCGGCACGCTGTCACTTTCAACAACATACCGAGTCTCAGGGGCTACTATCTATACAGGGCGCACTCTATGTACAAAACTGTCCAAAGGTATGTCATTTTTTGCGTACCTCAAACCCCGTCAGTAAACTTCCGACGGCTTCATGCAGCCCACTCTCGGCGGACGAGATCCTTGCAATCACCGCACTCTTTAATGTGCGGTGATCTTCTGAGAGAGACGCCCTCTCGAGCAAACCCTGCAGCTCCACCGGCCGCACTCCAGTGGGTGCCAAACTCCCAGGCCCCGCCGGACTTGGGGAGACCCTTCGTGAAGACACCTCAGGGTTATCCGCCCCGCCTGATGGGACGGCAAATGGAGGCGTTTCGCTCTCCATCATCTCCGGACGAAGGTCCCCCGAGGATGAGCTCTGCTGGGAAGGGCTGAGATCCGAACTACAAGGTAAAAACTTCGGTTATCCTTAGAAATAAAATAGGGATGTCCTTTATTATAAAACTTCCCTTTTTCTACTTATGGCTTGCTGGAGGGTTGATTCCTTTGGGGAGACTCTACGGCCGGGACTCCTCCCGGCACAGGACCTTCCGGTGCAGATTTCTTTCCCCGCTTCAAGGCTTTGGCCTCCGGGTTTTCGGAAGCGGTCCTCTTCTCCCCCTGGAGGGAGGGATTCTTGATTCCCCCCTTACTGAGAGCCTCCTTGACAGAGGTGGTAGTTTCCCTGTTCCCCCCTTCGCCTTCCTCCGAGGGCGCAACCTCCAACATTTTGATTAACACGGGATCCGGCGTGGTCTCAGGGAGGGGGGCCGGACACCGTATGAGTTTTGCTTGCACTATCCAGTCCTGTTCAAGGGATAGCCGGTTAAAAGGCAAATCCATGATAAATAAATGCATGATATATCCGGTCACGGGGCTACTTACTTGAGTACCCGGGCGATTGCAGCTTAGGTCAGCATCCTCGGTCAAGTCCGGACACACTTCTTGTGATCCGAAGAACAGTTTGTACATCTCCGCGGGTTTTGTACCCATAAAGTGTTGGAGAGCTCGTGGTCCCTCCGGATTGGATTCCCACAGGCGGAGGGGGCGACGTTTGCAGGGCAGAAGACGCACGAATCAGCATAACCTGCGTCACTACGACCAGATTGATCTCCCTCTCTTGGAGATCTCAAATCCGGCCTTGCAATAGGGGTACGTCCTTGGACGGCCCCCAGTCGAACCCTTTGTTGACCCATAATGTCAGCCATGGTGGAGGGCCCGGGCGAAAGGCGGGCGGCGGCCTTTGCTTGCTGCCCTGGGAGCGGTGATATAGAACCACTCCTGTTGCCACAAACCGAGCTCCTCCTGAAGAGCCCTCGGGCCATGGAGCATCGGCCCTCTTGCTTATAACCGCCCCTCCGCACTCTGCCTGACGCCCCTCAATCATCTTCGGCTCCACATTGAAGGTTTTGAGCCACAAACCAAAGTGAGGGGTAGTGTGGAGGAAGGCTTCACAGACAACAATAAATGATGAGATATGGAGGATAGACTCCGGAGCCAGGTCGTGAAATCCCAGCCCGTAGTAAAATAGGAGCCCCCGAACGAAGGGATCCATCGGGAAGCCTAAACCCCGACGGAGGTGAGGCACGAACACGACGCTCTCGCCAGGCTCCGGGGTAGGAATGACTTGCCCTTGGGCAGGCAACCTATGTGAAATCTTGTAGGTTAAGTACCTGGCGTCCCTAAGCTTTAGCACGTCCTCTTCCGTGACGGAGGAGGGCATCCACCGGCCCTGAAGGTCAGAGCCAGACATTGTCGAAGGTCCGACGTGCCCGAGTCTGGAGCCCTGGGTGTTGGAACTCAGGGCGAGGGGCGGATTCGATTGAGGATTGAAGAAAAGGAACGGGCCTTGGTCTCATTATAAAGGGGAGAATACCAAGAGCCGTCTCCGTGACTGTTTAGAACTCGCCCTCGATGGAGGGGGCGTGCCAACGGGCACGGTTGGGTCACCCATGCCCGTATTGATGAGAATCCCGGAATAAGGGGAACACGATCTCCGCTTCGACAAGACGTGCCAAGGAAACCGCTTCGCTAAACGCGTTGAGGCGGTATAATAAAAACGATTCAAGTAAAGGCTTTGTTGTGGTGTGACGTCATGCCACGAAATACGTCAGCAGATTGAACTTGTGTAAATATTATTCTCTCTACGGTGGAATGTAGAATTTATTTTGCAGAGCCGGACACTATCCTGGTGTTCACAACCTTCTACAAATTATTCGGAGGAGGAACCCGCCTTGTAATGCCGAAGACAATATGCGCGCCGGACTCGTCGTCATTGAAGCCTGGTTCAGGGGCTACTGAGGGAGTCCTGGACTAGGGGGTGTCCGGATAGCCGAACTATCATCATCGACCGGACTCCAAGACTATGAAGATACAAGATTGAAGACTTCGTCCCGTGTCCGGATGGGACTTTCCTTGGCGTGCAAGGCAAGCTTGGCGATACGGATATGTAGATCTCCTACCATTGTAACCGACTCTGTGTAACCCTAGCCCTCTCCGGTGTCTATATAAACCGGATGGTTTTAGTCCGTAGGGGACAACAACAATAACAACAATCATACCATAGGCTAGCTTCTAGGGTTTAGCCTCCTTGATCTCGTGGTAGATCTACTCTTGTAATACCCACATCATCAATATCAATCAAGCAGGACGAAGGGTTTTACCTCCATCAAGAGGGCCCGAACCTGGGTAAAACATCGTGTCCCTTGTCTCCTGTTACCATCCGCCTAGACGCACAGTTCGGGACCCCCTACCCGAGATCCGCCGGTTTTGACACCGACAGCGGCCCTCTTAGCCGGCACGCCGGTTCAATGCCTACGCTATGAGAGGTCGCGTCCGTGTCAGAGCAATCACTCCCTCCAGTCCTTTTTTGTTTGGGTATAACAAAATCTTGTTTTCCATTCACATTTTACAAGTAAAATTCATGGACAAACTTTGAACCAAAGTACGATGTGGACTAGTAAACCAGAATGGAGGTAGTAGTTTTTTTAAATCAAAGAAGGGTTTCCCTTTCCGATTTTCATTACTGAAAACCAGCATCTAAATCTAAACCATAGTATTTGCCCTAGAACTACCAGGTTCAACATCTCGCGACATAAACCCATACAACCTCCATCGCAAAAAAAACCCATACAACCATACGCCAAGGAGGTACATAGTACTATGAATTCCATTTTTGCTCCATACCAATCGTTCTAAAAATTACTTACTACTTATAACGCGCCATTGAAAATCGGAACTCTTAACCCCGCTAAAAAAACAATACTTTAAACGTGGCTACTCGATCTGTGGCAACTGGCGAGCCACCGCGCTCCAAGTCGTTCACCTGTGGTCCCGACCATCAACTCCTACGGATCAAATTATCACGCAAGCTGACTATTCCTACAAAGGTGCTCCACCACGTATCCGGTACCCGCGAATGCAGCAATGATGCACCTAGGGTTTTAGGGTTTATTTGTTCACGTCGCCTTTACGTAACACTCATGTGTGCGAGACAGCGAGAGGCCGACTGCGTGCATGCACCTCTTCTCTTCGTATATGTACTCCACCGTTTGTCTGGTGTCCAAAAAATTATAATAACTACTAGCAATGTGACAATGCGTTACCACACGATCAAAGTATATTAATATATATTCACCGATTTGATAGAAAAAAGTCTAGTTTTGAAATACGTACATCACTAAAAATATGTCATGTTTCACTCAAAATATATTCCTTTGGCAGTTTTGATGAGATAAGGGAGGAATGTTGTTGGTTTCAAGATTCGAGACGTAGTATATGTCTAATTTCTACTCTTACTAGCAAGATGCCCGTGCGTTGCACGGAACACCAAGATCTTGTGGGAGAAAAGGATGAACGAGGGAAGGCCTTATCTGCAAATGTGGTGAAGAGTGCGGGTAAATTGCCATATTTTCCTTCCTATCCGTCAGATATAAATTGGACAACCTACATTGCAGGATGGCAGGCCCACCATCATCACCAACTCTATTTTTTATCCCTACCCTTATAAAAAGCATTGTCGGTGATGATCGTGTGCCTGCCATCCTGCAATATAGGCCGTCCGATCTATATCTGACGGATAGGAAAGAAACTATGGCAATTTTGCAAAAGGATACCCACACCCCTCTCCACATTTGCAAATAAGGCCTTCCCTCGTTCATCCTTTTCCCCCACAAGATAAACTACTCATAAAAATGCATCTTGATGTTCCGTGCAATGCATGGGCATCTTGCTAGTTGTTGCAAAAAGCCCATGTGTGTGTGAGAGAGAGGGAGAGTGGAGGAGGACGGAGTGCATGGAGTGTGTGTGCGATAGGTGTCAACTTAAAATGAGGCGATAGTGTGTGTGTGCATGATCGAGAGAGCGTGTCTGAAGAAGGGAAGAAAAATCTACATAGATACAAGGAGCGGGAGAGAGACATGTATGATGGTGGAAGCACGAGTGTGCGGTTGTATAAACCTATCTAGAGGCTAGCTAGTCGATAAATGTTTGTGAGAGAAATACGAGTCGGGGTGCGAAAGCGAGAGTTTTATGTGTGTGAGAGAGAGACGGTAGTCGGGAAGGGGAGTGGAAGCAGGAGTTGTGTGTGTGTCTGTATGAGAGAGAGAGAGAGGAGACAGTAGTCAGGGTTGTCTGATCGGTAAACAAATGAATAATGTCAGTCTGGGATGGAGACGAAAAGGAGATCGGAACAAATGTTGTGTCTACAGGAGAGAGAGAGAGAGAGAGTAATTTTAGTAGTATGAGTCATATGTAGAGACATATAGGGTGTGTGAGAGAATCCCATAGAGAGAAAGACAAAGTGAAAGACGAGTGGAGACTGTGTGTGTGGCGGTGAAAAAGAAAGCTTAGGTACCGGGTGATACCAGAGAACAGTAGAGATGTGAGAGATAATGAAAACCGTGTAATGTATAATGATAGGGAGAGTGTGACACTTCTCAAGGGAGACGTCGAGAGACCATGTGTGCGAGGATAGGAGAGACATCAAGTGAACGTGCGGGTGAGCTGGAGAAAAGAGAGTGATAGCTACCTGAAGGAGCATGCATGTGAGAGAGATGGGCGTGAAAGGAGTGAACAAAAAAGGGATTCAAATATTTGAATTCGAGATACATGTAATCCATACTCGAACCAAAATTGATCTATCAAACATGCATACTCATATGAATTCACGCACATCTATGTTATTTAATATGTAGATATTACTCATCCATACATTTTAGTAGAACATAATTTGGTTAAAAAAATTCGAATTCAACCTTACGATTTCGAGATCGTTGTATTTGTAAATCATATTATACATATAAAGGAGCATAATTCTTTGTTGTGCTTTTGAAAGTATATATATATATAAATGATGTATATAGAATGTAATTCCAATTGAAAATGGATCCCGCCCGAAAAAATAGAATACAAACGGGATTCGAATTGAGTTGGCACGGTAAACGTGCACTCTGCAAAATTTGAACGAAGCGGGGAAAGTCGCAGTAACCGCCCGAAACCAAAATCTGCGAGATGGAAATTACTACTACCTATCCCTGCCACACAAAGCCTATCTGCTGGATTTCTATAGGTTTCGATAGGGGTAGGTTTGTAATTTCACCCAAACGTGACGTAACCGCCTCTCACCCGGATTCATACACGGTGGGCGCCAAAACACAGTGTGTCCTCGGCCGAAATCGACTCCCTCCCCGGTTCATATTCATACATGGTGGGCACCAAAAACAAACTCTCGTCGGCAAATATTCGGTGTATGCGAGATTACCGTCCTATCCCCAACCGACTAATGTTGTTGTGATGTAGTAGAAATTTGAAACGGGGGCTAAGTTTGTAAATTTCCTCGCATTTGAGACAAGCGCGCCCTGAATACATGGTTCCCCCTTCCTCTCTACCTCCCTTCTCCCCATTCGTACTCCGTGGGCGCCAAAACACCCTCTCCACCCCACCGTCCTCCTTCCGCCGCCGTCCGCCACCCCATCCACCGCCGTCCTCCTCCATGCCGAAGCTGATACCCCGATGCCGCCGTCCATTACAAGAGATCGACCTCTCTCATCCATGGCTTCGGACCGGGATCCTTGCATCCCATCCTCTCGCTTCATCCCCGCCGTCGTCCACCTTGCCGGCGCCGCTCCTACGACCGTCTCGTCCACCGCGCCCCTCCGCCACCGTCTACCCTCCTAGATCTGCTTCCATGCCGCCGATAGCCATCGCTACTACAGCACCGTCAAATTCTCAGCAGATGCGTACATGGCGCTGCACCAGAGGCGGTACTCTTTCGTATCTGCTCAACTTATTTATCGCAGCAAGAAAATAGATCGCCACTGCTTTACTATGATTTCTTGTCTTGGTTGCGAAGTTGCCTTTGCCCGGTTTGCACCTTCGGATCCGCCATGGCACGCTCAACACTATACTCCCAATGCTTATGGTTTTCCCCTTTTATATTCCACACTAGTTAAATCACAGTAGAATAAATTTCAAAATTGGGTCAGTCGATTTTTCAGAGCTCGCCGGAGTTCGCCGGTGCGATCGAAGGGGCTCGGGTGGTTGTGGGGCCTCGCCGAACGAAGAAAACTCGACGCGGGTGGGGGTTGGGGCAGGGGTGGGGGTGGGGTGGTGGAGGAACACAGGCGGTGGGGGCCAATGGTCCGGCCGGTGGCCCGTGCGGTGTTCTATATGGGAAGAATCAGAGACGAGGAAGAAGAAGGGTTAGGAGACGTAGGATCTTCATTCAAACGCCTGAAATGGTTGAGAGACAGCTGGGAGTTGCATTCTTAATGCGCTCTGGTTCATCATGTGTGGGCACTGCGCAACCAACATTTTATTATCCAAAATCTGCTTGCTCTTCTTTACCATGTTCCTCTTCCGTTCTTCTTTAATATGTACTCTCTCCATTCCAAAATACAAGCCTTTGTATAGATTCTACCATGGACAACATATAGAGCAAAATGAGTGAATCTACACTCTAAAATGTATCGGATACATCTATATGTGATCCATAGTGGAAATCTCTACCAAGACTTATATTTTGGAACGGAGGGAGTATGATAGTAGTACAGTATGTTCCTTGTACTGAAGATGAGCAGGGACATTTGCAGTGTAGAGGTCTATACGGTCGGTTGTGATGGACACTTTGAGCCTCTTTGATTCGTAGGATCTTGTAAACATAGGAATAAGATTTGTAGTGGCCTGCCCACTTGAATCTTATAAGAATAGCAAGGAAATGCGGGGAGCTGTGTCGCCTTTGAGAGTTACACTGATATTAACAGTACTGCACCTTCACTTGAAGAGTGCCGGTATCCGAAGCCTTTCTAGCCGTGCCGGCAATACTAGCACATATATTCCAGCAAGTTCCACTTTGCTGATTTTACTCTGATGCTTAAGGTTTTCCCGTTATATCTACACTATGATCTGTGTAGCTGCTTTGTGTCACACTAGCCGCAGTCCACTCTTAAAGCTAAACACTACAATGACTTACAAAATTGGCACCAACGCATTGAGTGCCATTCTGGATGTAATGAAACTCATACGCTCCCCACCTATTGATTCTTGTTCAGAATATGATCCTAATGACTATTCTAACCTCAAGGAGTCAAAGGCAGATGGCCTGTCCTGTTCACCCATCAAGGTGCTTGTTCTAATTTGGCAATGTTTTATTGATTGCGGGTATCTGACATATGTTGTCTTGCATTTCTTCTACTTTGTTGCACTGCCATCTACTTAGTTTACTCATCATATATATCGAGATGCCATTCCCATCCATTATCAATACATATTCCATCTGTCATCATACCATGTTTTTTCACTCAAATGTTGTTCTTGTGCATCAGACATCAAAAAGGAAGAGGGTGATTGTCGAACCTGAAGGAGCACCAGCAAAGTCCTTGAAAAACGTGGTGGTGCCAGAGAAATCAGACAGCCCCCACTTATATTGGCTGTACAACTAGTGACACAAAACATAGGACCGACTCCAGCAGACTGTACCCATACTTCACTGGCCACACAACTAGCCCCACCACACAGGACCTGCACTCCAGCAAAAGGTATACCGATTTCATTTGCCATAGCACCAGCTATACCACAGTAAAATCCCACTCGAGCAAAAAGTACAGCAAGTCCACCGGCCGAAGACCAATCCCAACTGCGGAGACGGCCAATTCCTGCAGATTGGAACCCCATTCCATTCATTCCCAGTTTAAAATACAATGCTTTCAATGTTGTTAGGGACTACGTGCATATATTCCCATCATGGGAAGATTATTGTGAAGACAAACACCATTTTCACATCTTCCTGTCCAACTTACGTGTAAGTGCTATTATTCATGGTTACTATTATCCTATTTTCTGCTGATTGAACACATCAATGATTTACATTACATTGTTGTAACTAGGCGAGGGTCAATCTGGATAGTCATGACGAGCAAAGCTTGCTTGTGCTTTTCAAGGAAGCATTGCGGCAGTATCGGCGTTACCTGAGGAAATCACACTTTGATGTCAAGTCTATAAACGAATTTCCGGTGAAGTCTCATGTGCTAAATTTAGAAGACATTGAATGGAAAAACCTTGTTATGCACTGGTCTCGTTCCCAGGATGAGGTACTGTCTATGAAATCACATGACAATTTGAACTTCTACTTATCCGCATGTGCCTTATAGATCTTTTTTGCAGGAAATCTGCTCGAAGAAGAATTCCGGTTTGAAAAGAACGACATGATAGCGCAAATATGCTGCCCATTTCTTTGCTCTTGTTAGTACCTGTTGTCCCGTATCACTGTACATGCATACATACCTGGTTCATTATGTGACATCAGTATGCATGATAGCTTGCTTATCAATTATTCGCTCCAAATTATCTGATCTGTATGAATGGTTACATTAGTGTAGAATATATCCAATGCCAATATTTTTTTAGCTCTGCATTGTTCTTGTAAGTACATGCTGTCCTTTATCAGTGTAGTTATAATACCAGGTAGTTGTTCATGTACCATCACTCTGCAGCTTATTTTCCTTTGCCCTCCATTTTCTACACATCAGATCTATATTTACTCTTACCGTAAGGTTGGTACCGAAGAAGTTTAGCTGTGCATTGCTCTTGGCTGTACCTTTTGCCTGTATCGCTGCACTTACATTTATAGCTACTTGGTTATGTAGCATCACTCTTCATCTTATCTTAAATATTCTCCATTTTTTCGTATATTATCACATCTATATTTACTCTTAACAAAATGTAGAATAAAGGCAATTATTTTGAAGAAGATTCTGTGGTAAACTTCTTGAATTGCCCCCCCCATCAGCATGGACAAGGCCTTTATAGAGTCTGTCCTCACCAATAATGTAAGTTTGTCCATCTCAAGCCTTCAAACTTTGTTGTATATATTTGGTTAGACATGACTGCAACAGCTGTTTATTTTTGGTGTTTGCATCAAATTGCTTGTTTAAAGTTTATTATGTAGTTCATAAACAAAAGTTTGTCCTTTCTCAATTTAAGTTTTCAGTTGTACAACCAAGTTCCTTCTTCATACCATGTAAATTAAACTATACAGAGCAAGTGATCTTCTTTTGCACTGCATGTATGCTTCTGTTCTTCATCCGTAATCCAGTGGTGTGGTGAACCTACCCACTACAGCACAATGTCATATTCTGCAATGTATTAACTATGAACAATGTCATATCATTCTACTATTATTTAAATCGTCTCTTTATTTGCCAATCTCAAATGGTATAAATTGACAGCACACTAACCATTGATACTTATGACTTCTTGATCTGTAATCCAGTGGTGTCGTGAAGCTGCCAACTCCTTCACAATGTCATTTCCTGCCATGTCTTGACCTGAACAATACCATATTGTGTTAATGCAATTTTAAACTGTGTCACTTTATTCGTCAGTAAGAAATGTGATGAATTGTCAGCACTGATACTCTTATGTGCAAAACCTATCATATGTCCGCCTGTTTATCTTTCAGAGTGAGGAAGATATAAGTGTTGAACAAGCGCAGTCTCATCATCTTGCTCAGCTGCTTGCGTTGCAGCTCCCCAGTAGGGCTAACCTTTCTTGAACTCTATTTAAGTGCTGTCGGTTTTGTATATTATTTTGTCGGCGTGTTTATTTGCACTGGTGGCGATCTTTGATGCCCAGTGTATGTAATATGCTGTCTGCTTGTGCTTTATTAACATAGTGGCGAACTTTGATGCCCAGTGGATGTAATATGCCATAATTTCTTTGTTGTATAGTCTAGGTTTTTTCTTATTCACGATGCTGCAGTTATTTTACTGTATATATATCTTGTCTTCGTAGTAAACCGACCAAACCGTAAAATTACAGTACATAATCGGGCCGTCATGCAATCACGATGTAGGTTGGGCCTGAAACATGCCGAACAGCTCACGGGCCGGCAGCAGTCTGAAATGAACCCCGGCCCATGATTGTGCGAATCAAATCACGGGCTTTTAACAGGCCAAAATTGTCTTGGTCCTTATTTGGCCCAATCAGATATCGGCTGCGAGCAGGCCGGATGCAAACCGGGTCGTAGTTAGGCCCAACTATATGACGGGCTTTTAACAGGCCGAAATTAATATAGGGTCGAATTGTTAAACGGCCCCTTAACAGGCCAAAGCTAATATCAGGCCGAATTACTAAGTGGGCCTTTAGCAAGTGGGCCCAAAAGAATAGTGTCCAATTGACGGGCCGAATATGATATGGGCCATAATTGAGCCCAAAGCCTCTTAAAGGGACGGACCTGATCTGGGCAGTAATTTGGCCTAGAACGTGGTAGGCTTTTAACGGGCTCGATCTCATATGGGCCACTATTAGGCCCGGAGCGTGGCAGGCCATTAATGTACCGGATCAAATATGGGCCGGCATTTGGCCCAAAACATGGCAGCCAGTTAATGGGCCGGCCTACTAGGGTCCTCAAAATCTTGTGGGCCTACAGCTTGGCCGGCCCATTAATGTCGGAGAAATCTCGTGGGCCTTTAGCTGGGCCGACCCATTATGATCCACAAGAATCTTGTGGGCCTTTACCTGGGCCGGCCCATTATGGCACACAAAAATCTTGTGGGCCTTTACCTGGGCCGGCCCATTATGGCCCGCAAAATCTTGTGGGCCTTTAGCTGGGCCAGCCCATTATGGTCCGCAAAATCTCATGGGCCTTTAGCTAGGCCGGCCCATTATGGTCCGCAAAATCTTGTGGGCCTTTAGTTGGGCCAGCCCATTTAAACTTGATGGGCCGGTCCACGTGTCAACATATCATAGGCGCATCTCACCTATTGGATGAGTGACACCTGTGCCAACGCGGACCTGACATGTGTCTCCTCCAGCCAATGATGATTTTACACGTGGAAAATCCCCATTGGTCGGGGCTGTTAACGGGTTATCGGATCCAAAATCTGACCCGATAGCTTAACGACGTTCCGTTACGGTGGATGCATGTGTCGGTCACCCTTGACGAAAGCACTTCTGTGGCGCGCGATTTATCGTCATGGAAGTGGACACTTCCGTGCTGATAATTTTGGTAATGTCATGGAACACTTCTACGACAACACAGGTATGACTATCTTGATTCTGTCATAAATTTGTCATGGATGTACATGCATGACAAAAAACGCGACCTACTGTGACAAACACGTATCATCACGGAAGTGTATTTTTTTTGTAGTGATGGACCTGGCCATATCAGCACTTTTGTCCAGGTGCTCACGTAGATCGTGTGCTGACTTGTGTGCGGCGTCATTAGCCGCTCTGTCTCAGCCACGGGGTGGTCGGTCCGGCAGATCGACCATATTGTTTTTTGGTGGAATGGGCGCAATAGCCTCGTCGTCGAATTCGGGCAGCGGCTTGCGTTTTGGGTAGCTCTTTGTGTGGCGATCACTGCCGTATATTTCATCAGTGTCGAGCACTTTGTTCCATCTATGGTTGAGCGTATCCTGCACGGCTTTAAGCCGTTGCTTCTGCTTCTTCAAGCTCCTCACGGTAGTAATAAGCCTTTTGTGGAGGTGCTCTTGTTCCAAGTGCTTTTCCGGGATGATGCGTGCATCGTCATCCAGACTGTTCTCCTCTCCGGAGACAGGTTTATAAGTTTTTTCTTTGGCATCGCTGTGATCGGACAGCGGCCTCAGACTGTGTTCGCCGTCCCCTGGCTCATCTTGCCCCATCGCTGGGTCTACGGGGTCGTCGTTATCTTTAGCATCGTCCAGGGTGTTCTTCTTTCTTGTGCCGGTATCGGTCTTTTTGCTATGGCGGGCTTTAGAGCGGCGCCGCTCATGTCGACACTTTGTTTGCTTCTCAAGGGGATTATCCTCCGTTGCATCATTGCCCCATTGCTTTCTTTGGGTGTGTCCACCATATATATA
>NC_041385.1:592610630-592636737 GCF_002162155.2 Triticum dicoccoides | reverse complement strand
GAGCGAGGGAGCCCGCGGCGCCGTGACCGGCCGACGGCGAGTTTGCACCACCGGCCCCCGATCCACAGCCACCACTCCCCCCGACGCACCGCCATCTAGCAATGCCGCCGGCCCGACCACCCCCACCATCGGTCGCCTCGTCCGGCGACGGAGCATCCCCGCGCACCTCCCCGCCGCCGGGCGGCGGAGCCTCCCCGCACGCTTCCCCGCCTCTGGGTGCCGGAGCCTCCCCGCACGCCTCCCTCCGCCTGGTGCAGGAGCTTCCCCGCGCGCCTACCCGCCGCCGGGCGTCGGAGATTCGCCTGGGCCGTGATCCACGCCTCCTGCCTCCACCCCTCGACGGACCTCGTCGACAGGCTCCACCACAAGCACGGTCGTCTCCCCAACAACAATGGCTCCGCCTTCCAAGTTCTTGCCAATACGCCGCCAACGAAACGAAGATGGAGTCACATCCAACAAGATGCAGGTGATGAGTCCTTCCCACACAAATTACTAGCAACACAAGTTTTTGAGATCTGGGTTTGAATGAAGATATGTACCACGTTTCTGTCAATTTATCAGTTCATCAGTTTATCTGTGTTGCTATGCTCTGCCTACATGTTACACTATTAGGGTCATGAGTACAAAATTGTGTGTTGCATCAGTACATCGCAAATGCTAGCATCAGTTCATTGACACCCCTAACATTTGATGCACGATTAGGATGTCGAGCTTACTGTCAGTGCATCTAATATGCATTGCGTCAGTTCGAGTTAAAATAAAAATTAAACATATGCGCCAGTCCAGGTATAGTGACAAGGTTCAACTACCGCTGAGATTTGTATGTTGTTATTCCTAAGAGTACAAGTCATGTAACTGCGTCAGTTCGAACGAGTAACAAAACTGTTACAAAAAAAATATAAAATTGCTACACAAATAAGTTCAGTGATACCTAAGCTAGCAGTACTTGTAATGTATATGCATTGATGCACGATTAGGATGTCGAGCTTACTGTTAGTGCATCTAATATGCATTGCGTCAGTTCGAGTTAAAATAAAAATTAAACATATGCATCAGTCCAGGTATAGTGACAAGGTTCAGCTACCGCTGAGATTTGTATGTTGTTATTCCTAAGAGTACAAGTCATGTAATTGCGTCAGTTCGATCGAGTAACAAAATTATTACCTTGCTACACAAATAAGTTCAGTGATACCTAAGCTAGCAGTACTTGTAATGTATATGCATTGATGCACGATTAGGATGTCGAGCTTACTGTCAGTGCATCTAATATGCTATCTTCAGTACAAGTTAAAAAAATTAAACATCAACGTCAGTCCAGGTAGATAGTGACGAGAGAGTGCCACAGTTACACAGTAAGTTCAATGATACATAAACTAGGAGTACTTCTAGTGTAGTTGCATGAGTTACAAAAGTACAGAGCAGAAGTCATGCATGAGTTCAATGTCCAGTTTACAAAAATAGTGCTAAAAAAACGAGCATCAGTACATCCGTGTTTTGAACATGAACGTTCATCAGTTCGACTGAAAACGAAACCAGATTAATCACAAAAAAATTTGAATGTTGTTTGCAGAAGCATGCAAGGCGGTGCACGCAGCAAGCATTTAATGAGCAAAACAGATATGGGGCACCACCTGGTTGGGTAACACCAGAAATACCGACTGGATATTTCAACAGTACAGGCAGATTTGAAGATACACCACAATCATCAGAAGCACGGACAGGTCCTTCTATACAGCAAACAACAATGTCTGGGAATGCAAACTTTGCCGCTGCTGGGTTGCAACTAGGCCAACAATATCACCAACAACAAACGTTTTCCTTCCCCAGCGAATGCAAAAAGCCAAGGACAAGAAGCCGTGGATGGGTTGCAAGAAGGCTTCCACCAGTCGCTCCGTCAACATCAATCATCCGTGCTGCAAAAGAAGTTGCGACGGGAAGACCAGGGCAAAAAGACAAAAAATTTGGCCACTCTAGCAGGTTCAAAAGTATAAGATATGAGCCATATAGACAGGACCAACATCACAATGAATCTGAGGAGAGACAGCCGTACAACGAGAGACGGAGATCTTCGTCATCGTTGCTCCCTCAAAGAGATGCATTGCTGCATGTGCCAAGGGTGACACCACCGGCCCCCATAAACCAGGGAGAACAACAAACACCAGAGGCAGCACAGAGCTATACACATGTAAGTATCCATACAGAAAAAATTACAAAGCACAGTCCATACCATGGTGCTGTGACCACCCCATCTAACATTTTTGTTTGATCACTGTTGTGTGCAGCCACCTAACATTGAAGCTTATGTTCTGCCAAGGCTAGAGATGAGGTATATGCGAAGCACGCTGGTTTTGCTGTCAGGGAAGGCCCCAAGTTTAAGACAAGAGCCTACCTTTATTGCACGTGCCATGGAGTTTATGAATCAAAGGTGTCTGAAGCAAATATACAGCGTAACAAGACGACAACCAGAACTAACTGCAGGGCTAAAATGAGGCTGAAGAAGGAAAAGGATGGAACATTTGTCGTAAAAGAGATAGTCTAGGAACACAACCACAGGCTACAGCTCACCGCAGAAATGCTTGTCTTCTTGCACTCCCACAAAAACTTTGACAAAACAATCTTGGAGTACATCAAGTACCTGCAGTTCAAAGGCATTGAACACGCGCAAATCATGAGCATTCTGGGCGGTGATGACCCTGGTAGCTACTTCCTCGAAATGAACACCAAAGACCTGATTAACATGTAAGTACAATGTTGTTCTCCTCCCATAAACCGCCTACGTATTTTTTCCTCTGTCAGTACAAACATATCACGCAACGCATGACCTGACGCCAGTTCAACATGCATTTTTGAATGATATTTTTATATGCAGGAAAGCAAAGAATTCAAGGATGGATGATGTGGACGATGTCCTAAAGACTGTCAACTTCTTTAGGGAGATGAAAGCTATAAACAAAGAATTCTTCTGTGACATGCAGCTCGATGAGTCCGACAGAGTTAAGAACATATTCTGGGCGAACACAAGCTGCCAAGGGGCGTATCAGGACTTCGGGGACTGCGTAACGTTTGACACAACATATAAGACCAACAAGTACCATATGCCACTTGGCGTGTTTGTCGGAACTAACAACCACTTACAGACTACATTCTTTGGTTTTGCCCTGATAAGAGATGAGGATGCAGATTCATTCAAGTGGTTGTTCGAGACATTTTTAAGGTGCATGAGAAGGAAGGCTCCTACATGCATCCTCACAGGTACACCCGCTAAACCCACCCCAAACCACCACCCCCTTCCAAAAAAGAAAAGGAAAGTAACACAATAAAAATGTTGTGTCAGTTCTATTGGTATATATGCACAACCATCTGCTGACCACTCCGAGTCTATTTTGTCATTACCAGACCAGTGCCCGGCAATGGCTTTGGCGATCGCAGATGTTTTCAAGAACACATTACATAAGCTATGTCGCTGGCACATTATGAAGAAGTACAGGGAACACCTCGCGTACCTGTATTTCCTGCACGACGACTTTAAGAATGAATTCACATCAATTCTCAATTGGCCCCTCATGCCAACTGAGTTTGAGGATGCCTGGAAAAGACTAATGGATTAGTACAACCTCCACGATGATGCCACAATGGTGGGCATGTGGAATGAGCGTGAGAAATGGATATCATCCTACTTTAAAGAAATATTCTGCGCCAAAATGACATCGACACAGCGAAGTCAGAGCATGAACTGTGTGCTCAAGAAGAACTACGTAAATGAGAGACATAACCTACACCGGTTTGTCAGCCAGGTAAACTCCTGCGTCAAAACCAGGAGGCAGACAGAGAACCAGGAGACAATGGGTAACCGGGTATAGCTCTATCACTTGTCGTAAGACAAAAAATTACATGCTTACTAAAGTAAAAACTTTATTAGAAGTTTTTCCTGCAAGAAAACTAACAATTTGGTCATCATTCTTGCATCTGCAGAAGGAACAAAACACGCTGACCTTCTATGGGTTTGACACCCAGATGGCAAAGCTGTACACACGAGCTGTGTACAACGAGATCAGAGATAGGCTAAAGCTGAGCACTCTCTTCACGGCGACAGAGACGGAAGAACCCACAAAGTACCTAGTGCGCTAGAACCACCCGCAAAAACTCTCTGTGTGGGCTCAGCACGCGTTCCAGGTAGTTGCAGACCCCGTGGGAGAAACATATGAGTGCGAGTGCAGGCTATGGGACCACACAGGTAAGGACTACAAAAAAGATGTTACATACTGTACTACTTTTTTTGCAAAGTTTTTGTTCGAATGAAATAACAAAAAACATGCACCTCTTCCAAAAACAAATACAGGTCTTTTCTGCGTCCATGTCCTGTGCATGATGCAGACAATTAAGGCTGAAAGTGTTCCAGAGAAATACATACTCAGGAGATACACCAAACACCCGAACATCCAGCCAACATTTTACAGAAATGACTTGAGGACAGTAGCGTCAAACAAGGCATCCCAATACTGCATTAAAAGCTCACTGCTGACGCTGAACATGAGGGTGCATAGAAAAAGCTTGAGAAGCCAAGAGCAAATGGCAAGGACGCGAGTCATCATGGACAGACTTGAACAAGAACTCGACGCCATGCATTCTGCTGAAAATGGAGGTGTCGCGGACAATGAAGCCATTGAGCAGGATATTGCTACAATGTTATCCGAGATGAACCATATGGGAGCTATTGACCCGTTTGAGAATGAGGAAGATGAGCAGCAGCAACCGGAGATTGCCCGTGTGCACACTCAAGAGCAACAACAAACTCACATGCGAGATCATGAGCTCGATGGTGCTATAGGCGAACGACATGACAATAGCACATCCTACCAGCAGCAGCAGGAAAAGGTGATTAAACCCCCAATGTTCTCAAACACAAAAGGGAGGAAGAGCAAGATGCAAGTAGCAAAAGCTGCTAAAGCAGCAGCCAAAAAGCCACCACGCCCCATCCAGCGTGTGGAATTTGGCCCGGACGGCAAACCCCTCGGGGTAAGGGCATGCGGATTCTGCAACGTTGTGAGCAACCATAACTACCGCACATGCCCACTCCGCACAGACGCCACTGTCAACAAGAACAAGCAGATTGGAGCGACCCAACTTTCTACCAATGGAGACAACACATGTAACAGCTACACTTGCCGCAAGTGTGGCGGAACTGACGGGTATAATGCCCGCACGTGCAAAGTGGGCAAGGAGGTCAGTGGAGCTGAACATGAACAGGGCAACGTAAAGAGTTCCAAGCAATCAAATGAAGACGACGAAGAAGAAGAGTTTGATGACAATGACGGCCAATCAGACGAAGACAATGAAGACGATGAAGAAACTGAAACTGACGATGAAGCTGCCAAGGCTCAACCTGGAAAGAGCACCGGCAAGACACAACATTCAGGGACAGTTAGGAGAAGCTCAAGACTGAACAATACATAGTGGTTTTCCTGCTGCGTCAACTAAAAAATAACCTTGTAGTCTCAGTTGCATCAGTACACAATGAGGAAGCATTTCACAAAACACTGTTGTTACCAAAACTTATTTAGCTTTATCATCGATTTCTCTATCAGAACTAAAGTTACTTTTTAGTTTCTGATTTGTGCCCGCTGAAGTAGTGACGTTATTATGTATACCATTTGATAATCATTTTGAATGCAGTCATGAAATACGTTTGAAAAAACTTATCTGGATATATCCGACGCAAAACGCTACTATGAACCAGTAACTCAGGGAAAAAATATGTCAAGGAAAATTTTAAACTCTTGTAGCACATCAGTACTGATAACTCTCATTCGTCAGTACAAGGCAGAGTACACATCAGTGGTGATATAATTTCTGATTTGTGCCCGCTGAAGCAGTGACATTACTATTTACACCATTTGATAATCCTTTTGAATGCAGTCAAAAATAAAATTGAAAAAACTTATCTTGATATATCTGACGCAAAACGCTACTGTGAACCAGTAACCCAGCAAAAAAAATGTCAATGAAAAATTTAAACTCTTGTATTACATCAGTACTGATAACTCTCTGTCGGCAGTACAAAAGGCATAGTAATAACAAACACACCAGTGAACGACTGAAAAAAAATCAATTTGAAAAAACAAAGCTATGCCTTCTCCTGCCAGTCCCAATTCAAAAAGACTATCAGTACATAAAAATAATTACCTCAAGCAAAATGCGAATATAATACATCCTGTACTGGTGAAAATCTAATTTATCTGTAAAAAATACTCACAGGTTATCTTGATATAAACAATCCTTCAAAAAATACGAAAATTGTTTTAAAAAAACATTAGCACCACACATAGTCTCGCTGGTAATTGGTACGTTCAATCACACTTCAATCACCGGTCCGAGTATGACAGTAGAGGAGTTCAGACCTCCACCAACACCGACGCTGACACTTTCAAGTGGGATAAGTAGCTGATAAGTATAGCTTGACTATTCGAATCGGTGCCACAGTAAAATGCCATCATCACCACCGCGGAGACGCGCAAGAGGGATTTTGCAGGTCATAAGTACAGCTTGACAAGACTAGTCAGTTCAACAGTAAAAACCATTTAAATTGGACGGTTAGTTCTTCGACGCCGCCACCCGCGCCACCCACTGGGCAGTTGCCACGATGCACTGCAAACGGCGACACCCACGACCACTACACACATGCCCGCAACGAACCGCCTCCCACACACCACCGTCGGTGCACTGAAAAAATACCCCATTGTATTCCATCTCTCCCTCGTTCCCACAAACAAACCTTGCCGCTTCCATTTCCACTGCACACAAACCTCCAGCGTCTCTCTCCAAAGCCCAAAGTCGCCGGACGAAGGCCATGGCGGAGGAACCGTCGCCAAGCGTCATCATGCCGAGACGTCGGACAAGAGGAGCAACCTCGTCGACATTAAAGTCCCCGTGAGAAGCGCAACTACACCAGAATGCTCGAAGGGGTTGAGCTCCACGGCAAGGAGACGCTGGAGATCATCTGCACCAGCGAACCAGACAAGGCCGACGAGGTGATCTCCAGGATGTGGATGAAGCTTGGCGGCACGTTTCGTAGGATCATCGGCGGTGGTGTGCACTACACCAACGAAGATGAACCTCCCCAGATGGCGGCAGTCCTGCAGTTGTGCGTCGACGAACTCTGCTTGGTGTACCACATCGCCGCGGACACAAAATGGTGAGCAATCCTACTCATTTCCCCTGCATATGGTTTGTCTGTTTTATTAGTACTGTAGTTTATGAAGTTGATACACACCATTTTGGGAAGATTGCTACAATATATGGTTTATGAAGTTTATTTTCTTCACTCATTTGCCCTGCATATTAAATTCTGAAGTTGATCGACTGGTGTAGTTTATGAAGTTGATAAAATAGAGTAGTCTATGTACTTGATGTATTAAAAAAGATGTTTCTGAACTTGATGTAGTCAAGTATTTTCTGAATTTGATGTAATGTTATTTTCGTAAGAAAATAAACTAAGGACTTGGTGAAACACTGGTTCTGTGTTATCCTATTCCAACAAAAGTAGACTAAACTAGTACCAATGTAGAACATACAACATTGACTGAAACTATGTACAATCCAAGAAGAATAATAACATGATGTACTTAATTTAATTTTAGAACTTTCTTTACTAGTTTTTGAAGTACATTCATCCATTGTTTATCCTACATAAACAACTACTTCATGGATTCATCACTTGTAAAACAAAACAAAAATGGATAATTCAAACATCAAAGTAATGCTAATATTCAAAATGTCTCTGCCCTTGCAGGCCCAAGCGCCTGACCGACATGCTGCAGCATGACAAGTTGTTCACATTTGCCGGTTTCAGCGTTGAAACCGACAAAGAGAAGCTGAAGTTGTTCGGTATGGAGATCAACCCCAAAAAGTTCATCGACATTCAGCACAAGTGGAGAGTTCCATACACTGGAAAAGAGTACGATTCCTTGACTGATGTTGCAGCCAGCGCCATCCACCCATTCTACAAAGGCATGAAGAACAAGATCAACACGCAGGAAGACTACAAACTGTGGGGGACAAGCGAGCTGCCAGACAACCTCATCGAGTACGCAGGACTGGATGCGTACGCCGCCTACAAGTCATGGTTCATGATCGACTATGTCACAGATGGTTCGGAATTTGCGAAAGAGCGGGAGGCTAACAACTTCTACGGCCACCCCTATTGCCCCTTTTAGGGATGAAGATACATCAGAGCCTGCCTTCATTTTACTTCCACTTGTGCTTGCCTTTTATCTTGTTGTTTCAAATTAGAAGTTTGCTCTTGTTGGGTTGAACCAGTATGATTATGTCGTGCTTGTCATGTTTGAACAAGTTTAGTTATGTCATCAAGTACAATGTTTTTCTTATCTCATTATATAAGTTTGGTTTGGTAGCTTTGTATGTTGTTAATCCATCATTCAAAATTGAAAAGTAGCTTCTGAATGGAAAGTTGTCGTTGATCTAAAGTACTAGTTATGATGCAACTAATCACACAACGTTGTTCCATGTCAGCACAACTCAGTACACTTGATCGGACATTGCATACTTACTACAAATAAAAAGTACAAAGAAGCATCAGTGCGTAAGCGCTACTATGAATGCACTATCAGTACAACTCAGTCCACACACAAGTATCATAGTTCTGAAAATGACACCAGAAGACACTTGAGAATAATCACAAAAACAAACACAAAAAAGAAGGCAAAAAACTCAAATGAAAAAAGATTACGCTCACACAAAACTGACAAGAACTAGAACAAAAAGTATCAGTCCAAGTTACTGGAGGAGTCAAGTACTAGATTCAAACAAACAAAAAAGTTGACCGCCCAAGGTCAGGCGCAGGCCCTGACAATGCTAGATACTTGAACTTGAGCCCGTGGGCGAATCCCTAGTAATCCGCACAACGCAGGACCCGCCGACCAGGGCCCACAGGTCAAGAGAGAGAGCGAGCGCCGTGTATAAGCGCTCAGGTAAGTGTTCAGAGGAGTGTAACATCCCAAAATTCTAAATTTTGGAATGTTATAATAAATAGATAGATTTGACTGATTGTTTGATTGATTGTCTGAAAGTGAGTGAATTCGAAACCTTTTTGAAAGTTAAGTGAGAGGGAATAAAAGGACTTTCCCAAACTTTCATTTTTGCATTTTATGCTCTCCGTGAATTCAAATGCCTTTCATCACAAAACCCTGGAGAGAAGATGACATGACTTCTTCCATTTATTTAAATGAAAAGGGGGTGTTGAAAATATTTGAATTTCATTTGGAAATATTCCAGTTCTGAAACTTTATGCGACTCAATGATTTTCACGAGAGAAGATAAAATGACTTCTTCAAATTATATGAAATATGAGTTGGGAGTTTCAAAGAATTAAATTCAAAGCTCTTTTGAATTTATTTTCAATTTGGAATGTTATATATGAGATCATCATGCATATCTTATTTTCTTGCATTTTGGTCGATCCTAGAAATTTCACGCAACTCAAGGACCTTCGGAGAGAGTTGGAGATTTCGTTATTTTCATATTTGAGAGTTTTCTCGAATTTGAAAAGAGGATCATTTGATTTATTTATTTCATCTTCAATAATTTTTCCGTTATCAAAAATATAAGAGAGGGAATAATATGACTTTCCCAAAGTTAGGAAAAAAATGAAGATCTAATGGATAAATCAATTTTGTTTTCCGATGTTTATTTGCATTTTATTTGGATAGGGAAAAATGCGCGTTTTTGAAAGTTTTATTTTAGGTCCGGAGTAAAGTTCATTTTGTTCGGCTCATTTTTAGGAGTCAGGGAAAGTTTACTTTATTAATTTTGGAGTTCGTTTAGATTTTCTTTTATTTATTATTTTCTGCGCGCGAGACCGTTTAAAAAAAAATCCCGCAGCGCCTTGGGCCAAAGGCCCAAGCAGCCAAGAGGCCAAGGCTAGCGCGCGCGCACAGGGAGCCAGGAGCCGCCGCTTCTTTCTTTTACTAGTCCTAGTAGGACTCTAGTACTACTTTCGTTTATTCCTTATCTATTTCTAGATCTTTTCCTTTTGTTTCCAAATCCTAGTCTATTTCTTGTCCCCTACCCCAAGCAAAACCCTCCCCTCCCCAATATAAATACCCAAGCACCCCCCCTCTAACACATCAAACCAACACCTCTCCTCTCCTCTCCTCTGCACCACACCGCGCCGCCGCCCCACCCAGCGCCGCCACCCCACACCCGCGCCGCCGCGCCTTGCCTACACCGTCGCCACCGTTCACCGCCGCCGCACCTTGTCCACGCCGCCGCCCTACGCCACGTCGCCGGAGCCCCTCGCCAAGGTTGCCCCGCGTCTCTTTTCCTCGGATCGTTTTCTTCTAATCGTTCCGATTCTTTTCTTCTCTTCTATTTCTTTTTCTAGATCGGTTTTTCGTTTCGGTTTTCTTCTCCGAAACCCTAGATCGGATTCGTTTTCTTTTCCAATTTAGTTGCCTTTGGACCGTTCACCGGACCGTTCGTCCTAACGAACGTGATCACCGGATTCTTCTAGGTTAACGAACGTCCGTTCGTTTAACCGTTCTTCTTTTTCTTTCTCGTCGGATTTATTCCGCGTTCTTTCCGATCGTGATCTCAGATCCGATCTTCGTTCTAGTCTTTCTTTTCGCTCGTTTATCGGAATCAGGTGATTCAAGCGCCTGGAGTTTCGTTTCGAAACCGCCGTTCCGTCTAATCAACTTAAACAAGTTTTTGCCCCGGTAAAATTTGACCTAGTTTCAACTTGCTAGAACCGAGTTGTTTTCTTCTGCCGTTTGTTTTCCGTCGTTTGTTCGGTTCGTTCTTTCTTTGCAACCGGAGTTCTTAAGTTGAACTATCTGGTTCGTTCCCTTGTTCGAGTTTTACCTGTGCATTAGATGATTACTTATTGTGTGGTTACTATTGTTTGCTTATGATAGATTGACCGGAGTGTGACGAGTAGATCTATCACGAGTTTTGAGTGCGAATCATCTTCATCAACATTGCAGGCAAGTAACACTTTGATCATACTTTCTCATACCCAGTTTTTATGCATTAGATCAATCCTCAAACATTGCATGATTAGGATCTAATTAAATTGTGGGATGGGAAGTAGATTGAGGTAGTACCTATTACCTGTATTACTTATGAAACCTTTGGGAGTTACTTCTACGTTTGCTTATTATGCCATGCTATGCTAGTAGATGTGGATTGGGTGAGTGATATCCATGACAGATGTGAGTTTGTTAATTAAAGGTTTATCTAAGGTGGCAACTTAAATACACATCTGGGTGGATTGAGGCACCTGGAGTTCCTAGGACTTGCCTGTTTTTATTGGACCGCCACCCAGGCTCAAAGGGATCATAAGATAATTCATACTAGTAACTTACGTGTGCAGCCACAAGCCATTATGGGCTCTGGCATAGTTGACTAAGTCGTGCGAACTCTTATAGTGGTGGACTAGCAGATGTAGGGGATGTAGGTGTACCGCTCCACCCATCGTAAGGTGCTAGCGCTTCTGAAAGACTATGTCTCGGTCATCCGTCTCTCAAACACTATGTAGTGCGAGAAACCAAACGGAGGCGATCGAGTCTTGTGGGGAAAAGTGCGCAAACCTCTGCAGAGTGTATAAACTAATCATGATTAGCAGTGTCCCCGGTTATGGACATCTTGAGTATCTAGTAATTGAATATCATGTGAATCTCAACATGTTACTCTAATTAATATTGTTGGTTTTTAATGAGTACTTTTAATTGGGATTGAGGATGCTGTCAACCATTCTCAATGTTTCACAACCACCATGATAGTTAAATAAATGTATTCCTTTGCAGTAGGGAAAAACTGGCTTTTCATAAAACTGTAACCATAGAGCTTTCCACCAGCCATACATGCATGCAGTATAGCTTATTCTTTCATTACTCTCTATGTGTTACATTGCCAACATATTCCATGTGCTGACCCGTTTTCGGGCTGCAACTTTTCATGTTGCAGACTTTTCAGACGACGAGTAAGTGATACGTTAGGGTTACGATTTCCTATACTCAACTTTGCCGTTGGTGTTGATGGGAATCCACAACCTTGTTGCTTCCGCTATTAGGATTGAGGTCATAGTACTTACGTTACTTTATACATGTGATTTACCTCTGTTATAAATCCTTCGAGTACTGTGTGTGTCAGCATACCGATCCAGGGATGACACGAAAGCACAGAGACTTGATCCATTCGGGTCGGGTCGCTACAAGGAGTTTGACTGGTGAGCGTCGGCTGCGCTTATAAATAGGTCCGGAGCCCCCTCGACTAGCGAGGTGGGACTAAACCCAGAGCGCACGCGCACGACGCACTGCACAGGCGCGCGGGCAAGCTATCTGGGCCGGAAAACGGCCCAATAGCCTACATCGTCAACAAAACACCCCACCAAAAAAAAGCCCAGGTATACAAACCAGATGGCGGGACAAAGAAATATAAACCACAAGAAAAATGTTTGTCAATTAACCTCTACAAGAAAAAAGGAAAAAAATATGATACAAAAACAATGAACCTCTTAAAAGAACAAAACTTAATAGCCTTTCTGTTAAATGTACATAATTTAAAAAACAGAATTAAAAATTACTTCCAAGTTCAAGTACTAAAACTAAAAAAGTTCAAAACATATAATGTTTGTCAATTATGCTAAAATTCTTAATTATATAAAAACTGACAAGTTCAACTACTAAAGCTCAAAAAGTTCAAACATATAATGTTTGACAACTATGCTAAAATTCTTATTTATATAAAAACTAACAAGTTCAACTACTAAATATATAAAAGTTCAAACATATAATGTTTGTCGATTATGCTAAAATTCCTATGTATATAAAATCTGACAAGTTCAACTACTAAAATTCAAAAAGTTCAAATAGAATTTATTTGTCAATTCTGCTAAATCTATTATCTATATATAATCTGTCCACACCACAACGAACGATCTGGTCGTAAAATAATCCGAAACCCCCACCGCCAACCTAAGTTATAAAAAAATCAGTTCAAACATACATACAACATCAGTACTAAAATAGCAGGATCCACTCGCACCACTCTGACATCAAATTTCAAACCCGTGCGCTGTTTGAAATGAAAATTCAGTTCACACAGTACTAAAACATAAGTACACTAAATATGAGAATACAAAAACTATAAAGGCCTAACTTAGGTTGGTATAGATGAAAATAAAATAAGTACAATTTATGAGCAACAACTCCCAGGGCACTGAAAAAATGTTTTGACATACACTAGTGTATAAATGCTTTAATAGAAAAACAATACTTAAATATCCACACGAAAAACATCACAGATCCATAAGTACAACTTGACTATACAAATCGGTGCCACAGTAAAATGCCATCATCACCACCGCAGAGACGTGCAAGTGGGATTTAGCAGATCCTCAATACAGCTTGACAAGACTAAACAATGCACCAGTAAAAAACATTTGTCTTGGACGGTTAGTTCTTCCACGCCACCACCCACGCCACCCACTGGGCGGTTGCCACGATGCACTGCAAACGGCGACCCCCGACGAACCGCCTCCCACACACGCCCCCGACGAACCACCTCCCACACACCACCGTCGGCACACTACAAAAATACCCCATTATATTCCATCTCTCCCTCGTTCCCACAAACCACCATTGCCGCTTCCATTTCCACTGCACACAAACCTCCAGCGTCTCTCTACAAAGCCCACAGTCGCCGGAGGAAGGCCATGGCGGAGGAACCATCCGCCAAGCGTCATCATGCCGAGACGTCGGACAAGAGGAGCAACCTCGTCGATATTAACGTCCCCGACGAGAAGCACGAGTACACCAAAATGCTCAAAGGGGTTGAGCTCCACGGCAAGGAGATGCTGGAGATCGTCTGCACCAGCGAACCGGACAAGGCCAACCAGATGATGAGCAGGCTCAGGATGAAGGGCGGCGGCTTGTATCCGAGCTTCATCAGAGTTGATGTGGAGTACACCGACGAGGAAAACCCTCCGCAGATGGCGGCAGTCCTGCAGTTGTGCGTCGAGGAACTCTGCTTGGTGTACCACATCGCAGCAGCCACAAAATGGTAACCCGTACTACTGTTCATTCATCTGTTGTACCAGTACTAGTCACTAAAAACTTAATTAAAAATTGTTTCCCAACTAGATGAACTACTATAGTCTATGAAGTGGATGCGCGATTACATGTTTATCAAGTTACCTGCATTTTGTCAAACTGTGAAGTGGATTGTTTCACCAGATTAGCATCTGAAAAAAAGTTTATAGCATTCTGAACTTCATGAACTAGCATAGATTTTGGTCTTGATGCACTAGTATAGTTTATAGAATTGATGTATTAAAAGATCGTTGGTGAAGTGGTATAGGTCCATATCTTGATGCACATGTTTCTCAAACTAATTTTTGAACTTGATATAGAATTAATGCACAAAGATGTATCAAGCACTGGTATAGGTCTTTTATTCAACAAAAAAGAAAACTAAACTTGAATCAAGCAGCGCATATATCATTGACTCTGGTAAAATGATTCTCTAATTTGGTGAAGCATTTTGTAAAGCAAAAGAAGATAGCAAAAAAGAAAAAATAACACAGTTTAGTTAAATTTAATTTCGAGACTTTGTGTACTAGTTTCTGAATTACATTCATGCATGACTCATAATATATAAGCATCTACCTCATGGATTATCACTTGTAGAACAAAAAAACCAGAAGAATTAAATGCTCAAAAAAGAAGACTAGTCTTTAAATGTGTGTCTCCCAAGTTGCAGGCCCAAGCGCCTCAAAGACTTCCTGCGGGAGGAGAAATTGTACACATTTGTCGGTTTCAGCATTGGAGGCGACAAGCTGAAGCTGGAGAAGTCTGGTTTGGAAATCAACCCCAACAACTTCATCGACATGCAGCGCAAGTGGAAAGATCCAAAGACCAACAAATACTATGACTCCTTGGCCGATGTTGCAGGCGGCGTCATCCACCCATTCTACGAAGGCATGAAGAAGAAGATGAACAGGGAAGACCACAAACTATGGGGGAACAGCCCGCTGGCAGACAACCTCATCACGTACGCAGGAATAGATGCATACGCAACGTACAAGTCATGGAAGACAATCGACAACATCGTGACAGGTTGGGATATTTCAAAAGAGCAGGAGGCTGACCCCTACTACTACTGCAACTTCGCGGATGAAGATGCATGAAAGTCTGCATTTGTTATGTTGAACCAGCTACCTTATGTTGTGTGTGTCCTTAGAATTGTTGTTTCAGATTTGTAGTTTTCTTTTGTTATGTCGAACTAGCTACCTTATGCTATGTGTGTCAGGGTTTGAACAAGTTTGCCTATGTCTATCAAGTACATCATTTGCTTATGTCGTCCAACAAGTTTGCTAGCTTCCTATTTTGTTCATCCATGGAGAAAAAAATAACACATGAATATTTTCGCAAAAAAAAGTGGCAGACTAAATAAAGGCCAAAAGCAAATAGTAGACTTCCATGCTCAGTACAGCTTAGACATGAACGGTAGTACTATCACACTAAAAAAATCAGTTTTCAGTTTCAGAAGAACACTAAAAAGACTAAGTTTCAGCTGAGGACAACATTCAGTACTAAAAAGCATCGTGTTAAAAAGTAGTTAGAAATTCACTAAGTACTGCATCGGGAAAAGCTAGAGAAACACCAGTACGTATTTCCTAGTCACTAGCATCCTAGGACTGAAAGTTCTGGTACAGTTGAACGCACGGTACGTTCATTCTACAAATATATAAAAAGAAACAGGAAGCTTCAGTTCGCGTTCCTTAAAGCAGTGACATACTAAGAATTAACACTGGCAATACAACTGAAATCTCAGTACAACTAAGTCTATACGGCAAGTGATAGGACCAAACATTGCCTGGAGAAGAACCACAGCCTAGAAAAAAAGAAGGCCAATAACTTAAACAAAAAGATATAAGTTCAACAAAAAGAGAAAAATCACAAGAAACACAACAGAAGACATACTAGCATCAAACAACACAAACAATAAATAATTAATCAAAAGTACTAGCACAATTGGAATCTCAGTACAACTGAGTTTCTTCGGTAAGTGCTATGATGATACCAATTAATGCATTGAGAAAGAAATAGTTTTGAACTTAATAGGACTATCTCTTAAACGTAGCTAATTTAAACCAGTAATTTAACTTTTACTATGAAGTTCAACTACTAAAATTCAAGAAGTTCAAAAAGAAATTTGGCACTAAAATTTTGAAAGCCTTACGCTGAATGAGACTACAAATCAGTACTAACAGAACTATATCATAAGTACAAGAAAACGAGAGTACAGAAACTATAAAGGTCCAAGTTAGGATGGAATCACATAAAAAATAAAATAAATCTCACTTTCTGAGCAACAACGCGAAAATACACTTGAAAAAACATTGTTTTCAGTTCAACTACTATATAAGTCTTCAGTACAAAAAAAACTTAACCAAAACGAATTCCCGATGAAACATTGTGCCACACTTAAAACACAACACAAAATATACTAGTTATTACATAGTACTCGAAGACATCAAACACTTCAAAATAGAGCCTACAATGTTTTCAATAGATATATCACACAACTATCCAATTCACTATGCAAATGATGACCATTTATCCTATGCATCAGGAGCCAAAGTCTGAACCTCCTTGGGAAGCTCCGTCACCATAAGATGGTTATTCCGGTTGAACACAACTCTATACAGATCCTCAGCGTTCCAATCAACAATGCGTGGCTGCAAAACAATAAAACAAATTATCAAAAATCATGACACATAAAAAAAAGGATGCACAATAAGCCAAAAACAGAAATTGAAAAGCTCAACAAGAAACCCACGTCATTATTTCGAATGTTCTCAACGATCTTTTCACCATCATAGGATCCCGCAAACTTCAAAGTATAATGGCCACATTCATTTTCCCCTTGAAGTGGAACCTTGACAAACGTTGGTTTCTTTGCAAACAGCTCCCAATTGGGCTGCTTGCTTGCATTGTACTGAGCATCACCATACACAGCCTTCATTACTTTGACCAATCTAGAAATCTATAAAAAAACAAAACAACCGACACAGTTTTAGGTCTCAGAAACAGCAGAACACAAAGATGCAAAAATATTAATCCAGTACAGATAATAAATGTCACTCACAATCTTCTCGCAGTCTTTGTGATAGGTGTTCTTCGAAGGACGGCGGTTCTTCGGATAAGGTAAAGAGTCAAGGATGTCAACGCTACTTTGGTACCGATTCATGACATATAAGGAATAGTGGCTCACTTTCCTAACCTTTGATAAAACCATAGGCTTGAATAGAGGCATCATTATCTAAAAACAAATGACCAAAAAAGAGATGTTAAATATTCAAAGTAAAAACCAGCATCACAACAAACAAATAAAAACCAAAAAATAGCTAGTAGATCTCACAAGGTCGGCACTGAGCAAGTCTTCATTAGCTTTAACATAGCTCTTGAAATCTCTCGCTGCACTCTCCACATTAAACACTTTATTTTCATCCTCGTAAAACGAAAAATCAAGCACAACCGGCAAAAAAGCCAACATAGAAAATAGGCAGCGGAAAATAATCAACAAGCAAAAAATTATTAAAAATCATAAAAACAATAGACAGTCTTGTTCAACATAAAGAAACCGATCTGATTGATTACCGTGATGAAATATGGACTCAGCAATATCCTTTTCCCAGATGCGAAATCAGCATTTCTATCAGGATCTTGCTTCCAATCATCAATGAGGAAGTCCATTACATCACGCTCCATCATTTGCCCAGGTGAAAAAGCTTCCCATATGCGATTCCCAGTGAAGTTAGTTGCGTTTCCATCAGGTTGAGGTATCATTGATAATGTATTCCTGCAGCACACACAAGAACAAAAAAGAAGGAGAAGCAAGATAAGGCATTCATAGCAGTTCGAGTTGTATAAAAAGGAACAGTTCAGGCCATATTTATCTAGCAGTTACAAAACAACACAAGAAAAGGAAGAGGAAAAAAATGAGAGATACTCACTCGGCATACTTCTCACGCCATTCATCACTAAGCAACAGATTATACAACCTGCGAGCCTTGTCGAAGTGAGGGAATTTATGAGGGTGAAGCTGCTGCACAGGGGAGCAAAACTTTATAGGAGCTCTGGGCGCACGCTTCGTGCTTACAACATTGCCAGAATCCAAAGCGGGATCTTTCCTAGCAACACCAGCTCTACGAGCCACTATTCCAGCAAGGGGAGATAAACCTTTGGTAGAAGCGCTCCTCGTGACTCTTCCAACGCCAGCAATCTTGTCAAACACATCATCATCGCTGTCTATCAATTCCACAATGGGATTCTTGGGTGTAGTAGAGCTATCTGCACAAGCAGCCGTAAAACCTCTCAGAGCTCCCAACCGCCCCTTCATAACACCAGATCTTGTCTTTTCGGAAGAACGCCCCTGGCTAAGATCAATAGCTACGCGCTTGAGCTCCAATAACTGGCTACCAAAGAACCTGTAGTCATGCTCACCAAGATCCAGCCACTCACCTGGAAAAAAAGAAGATCGCACAAAGCATAAGTTCAAATACATATTTCATGACAGTACTAATAGAGAAGTACAAGCTGCAAAAAAATTACAAAAGTCCATGCACACGTACAGGGTTCGATGCCAAACAAACCCCGGAAGTCAACATCAAACAAATCGCTAGTTGCGCAGGTATACAGCAAAGTCTTCCTAATGTCCAAAATGTCTTCATGGCTATAATCGACCATTTCAATTACACCATCCTCCCGACAATAATAGGTCTTGCAATTTTGTAGCATAAAGAATCCACAATCATGCCTGTAAACAAAGGAAAAATAAAAAAAATGGTACAACACAAAATCCAAAACATACAGGAACAACATCCAAAACATACAGGAACAAAATCCAAATCATATCAGTTCAATTCCCTTGCAACAATAAGTACAGCTTTAATAGAAGAAGCACAGATCAAGTTCATTCCCCCACACATCCCAAAACTGCAATGAAAACATGACAGTTCTAGTTAATGAGTACAAAAATTCCAAGTTCACCTACTTGGTCAAAACCATCAGCACATGATCTTGTGAACCAATTTAGCACATTGCGGTCAATATTTCCATCACGGATCTTGGTCTATTGTACAAAAAGAACATCAATAGTTAGAAAATTGGCAAAACAACTTATCATCCTATTTACAAAAAAAAACAAAATACTGACCGTCACCCATCTGGGAACTATCAACTTGTCAGTGTCTCGGTACTTCTGACGTAGAGAATATAAAACAACATCAACACTGTCTGAGTTGAGCATGCCAGTGGGGACAAACGCTTTAGCAATAGAACCAACACTGGCATCACATTCTTTATTTTGAAACATCGGCTTGTGACTAGAAAAACACAAAAGATTACATGAATTAAAACTACTGCAACAACAACAATAATCAAACTAGAGAAAGAAAAAGAGACAAAAAATGGTATGGGCAAAATCCCAAACTAACCATTTCGTATGGTTCGTGCGCAACCTCGTGACAGCGAAGAAAAACGTATCAACCTTAACAACATTACCGCTTTCTGCTTGCAGAAAATGATGAAAAATAATAAGTTGAACAACTACAATAGAACATGTCCAAAATGCCAAAATTGAGAAGTACACCCCATTTGCAAGTCCTTACCTGGACTATCAGGGTTTGATGACGACGGTAGTTCCTGTGATGAGACCATTATGCCTCCAGTTTCAGGGTTTGACGATGGCACATCTTGAGAGGACACCAATATTGATGTGCTTTCAGGGTCTATAGAAAGAAAATCCTAGGACGACAAGAGCGCCTCCTGCGTCAAGGGGTCAGAAGAAATTGACAGAAGTAAATCATCATCCTCGGATGGCACCTCCTCCACGCTAGAAGCATCTTGCAATGCATCACCATAATCAAGACCTCCAGGCGGGAAATTCTCCGGCAGCAAATCTTCACAAACAGAAACATTTTCATTCCCAGCAATACCAACACCAGGCGATTTGGCATCAAGTATGCTGGCAGCACCAGCATCCTCATCAGCAACTTTGGTACCAACATTGCACCCACTACTCAATGGAACATCATGAGCATCATCTCCACCACCAAGGACAACCTCACGCTCAACATCAGTAATCTGATGAAAATAAAAATTCAGAAAAAGTGAATAATATGAACAAAACTAACAATAAAAAATAAGCTACCAATAGGTGCACAGAAAAATAAACCTTGGAAGCATTCACAGCAACATCATCGAACTTGCTGCTGCTAACATTCAAAGCGACATCACCAACAGGCAAAAAAGGCTCATCGCCAACAATAGGACCCTAATTCAAATGTAATGAGACAAAAAAAATGCTATTATGAGCAACAATAAACGGTGTGGGATAGAAAAATGAACAAGCAAGACACATCGGTGCACATGAAATTTTAAGAAAATATTAATAAACACAATGAAAATAAAAATAACCTTGCACTTATCAGTGGATAGAGCATTAACTCCACCGTCAACAGAACCCTCAACATTATGATTGCTCTCCTGCATGAAAAGAAAAATTAATAAACAGATGTAGATAAGGAAGTTCAACTACAATACTGACAGCAGAACAACATAGTAAAAACATACAAACAATGAGGACTGACTCACATCAACAACGGGGTGCTGCGAGCCAACATCGTTCGTATGCTAATCAGAAACATTAGCCTCAGTACCATCATCGGCCCTACTGTCGGTGCCAGCAGCCTCATCGTGATCAATCTGCATCAAAGAAAATTATTAATAAATAGATGAACATGAGGAAGTCCAACTACAACACTGACATCAGGACAACAACATAAAAAATTGCAAACACCAACGACTGACTCACATCAACATCTGGACGCTCAAAACCAACATCATTCGTTTCCTGGTCAAAAACATTAGCCTTAGTACCATCACCAACCCTGCTGTCAGTGGCAGCAGCCTCATCCTGCTCAAACTGCTTGATAACAACATCTGCACTTTCTTCATATGGCTTGCAGCGAGAGTTTTGCATAGTTCTGAAACGCTTCATGTTGTTCAACAGACGAACCGAGCTCTGAACTAGATTAGCGGCACCGTCGCGCATATCACCGATTAAAATCCTCTCCATCTCAATGTAGTCAACAGCTTCCTCAGCGTTAAATTGATGACCTTCAGGAAGGATACCATTGATACAGCTCAAACGCTCCATGGTCATTGGGACCTTTTGCAGCTCAGAACACACATTACTTAAGATATGCTCAGCGCGCTCCAACGCTGAAACAGCAACATCAATACCAAAACCCTGCCTCTATGAAGCACTAGCATTACTAGGGCCAGGGGGGCATAACCAGCACACTCAACACCACGGCCATCCCTCAACTCATCGGGCAGAGATGAAAACTTCAGAACCTGAGACGATGGCATCTCCAGGACTGGCCATTTATACACTCGGAAAAAAACAACCTCCTCTTGAGTTTTCCACTACAAACAAAAGGGAAAAATAGTTAATCAATCAGCGCAACACATAGGAAAAAATAAATCATGATATTAACAGAATTAAAATCAACACCACTAATAAAACTTTAACTGTCATTGCCAACTTGTTAGTATTTACCAAGAGGCCAGTTGAACAAAGTTATTCAGTTCAACAACACACGAAACAACAGTACTAAAAAACCATACCTAAACCATACAAAATATAATGAGATAACTCTATAGTACACATGTCCACTACAACAAAAAATAGCTATACCTAAAATAAAAAAAAGGTCTGCAAGACACAAAACAAACAAAACTCACCGGAAGCTTCCCAAACACCCAAGTCTTTGGATCTGCATTGCCTTTTTTTATCAAATATGCATCAACCAGATCAGAAAGCTTGGCAGGATCCATGTAACATATGCGGGGGACTCGCATGTCAGGCTCCGCAGTTTTGCCACGGATAAGGCAGTCAAGGTAGATTAGTACAGGCCCTATGGCACATCCTGTGATTGCCTTCCCCATGGTATGACCACTTTGGTACTTGGCAACAGCCCTTCTAAGCTCATCAACCATCAGCTGGCAATAATCCATATTTGCCATGTCCTCAAAGACGAGACCATCTAACATTGCTGCCTCTCTGGAAACACGCGGGGCAGATCCAGGCAACACAACCTTCATAAACACAATAATGAAGAACACTTTCAGAGCAAGGTCATCTTTGCTAGGATCCTTGACGAGCACCTTGAGCTTATTCCTCAAATCCTTTGTCTTGATATCTTTGTCCCTACTAATGTCAAGCTCTGATCTTAACTTCATCAGAGCGTCATCATATCCGTCCTCTGACGACCTTGGCGCAGAACCACCACCACGAGGGAAACCAAATAATTGTTGTATACCATCGCTAGTGATGCGAAGCTTCTTATTAGCCTCACCCATGTCAATAGTCATTGTATCACAATCTATCCTCAGGTACAAAACTCCCATCAGAGGGCGGGAAATGTTAGACTTCACCCTCCACCTGAAGATAGAACCAAAACCAGATGCATGAACCCTAGCAACATGCCGACTCTCGAGCAATTTAGCACAATCTTCAACCTCTCTCAGCGAACATGTTCAATTTCCGTTGGTCACCTTCATCCAAGGCAACTTTTCCGGCATTGCCTCCCACCGGCTTGACCGGACTCATAACGCTAACAGGCTGTAAATGAAAACAAAAAAGCCACACCTTAAAAAATGAATATAGAAAACAACAAAAGCATATGAATGCACATAAAAAGAAAACGAAAAGATTGCACAAGTTCAACTATTAAAACAACATCAGTACCACCCCTCAATTGATCCAAACAATGATCAGCCTAACCTGGCCGCAATACCAGCCGAAACACAATTAAATAATTGAAAGTACAACTAGTAAATCACATGCAGTACAAAACACAAACCACTGCAAACAATGAATATAGAAAACAACAAAAGCATATGAATGCACGTAAAAAGAAAAAGAAAAGATTGCACAAGTTCAACTATTAAAACAACATCAGTACCACCCCTCAATTGATCCAAACAATGATCAGCCTAACCTGGCCGCAATACCAGCCGAAACACAATTAAATCATTTAAAGTACAACTAGTAAATCACATGCAGTACAAAACACAAACCACTGCAAACAATCAATATTGAAAACAAAACAAGCATACGAATGTAAGTAAAAAAAGATTGCACAAGTTCAACTATTAAAACAACATCAGTACCACCCTTAATTAATGAAGACAATTACAAGCCTCACCTGGCCAGCATACCAGCCCAAACACAAATTAAATCACTACAATTACAATTAGTAAGTCACATGCACAACAAAACACATACCACTGCAAACAATGAATATAGGAAACAAGACAAGCATATGAAGGTAAGTAAAACTAAGAAAAGTTTGCACAAGTTCAACTACTAAAACAACATCAGTACCACAATCAAATAGATGCAAAACAATGACCAGCCTCACCTGGCCAGCATAACAGCCCAAACACAATTAAATCGTTGCAAGTACAACTAGCAAGTCACATGCAGTACAAAACACATACCACTGCAAATTCATCTTCTGAATCAACTTCAATACCATCTTCTTCAGATGCAACATCTTCAGCTTCGACACGAGCACACTTCTTCACACCTTTGTTCACCTTTGCAGGATGAACTTTACGCTTCTTATTTTCTTTCAACAAAGACCGCTCTTGAAGAGGAGACGAAGAAGGATTCTTATTTGTCAAACCTCGTGGACTCCGACGAACAGAGGAGCCACCAAGTTTGCTTGGACCAATTTTACCAGGTTGGGAACCAGCTTTCACACGTGGGCTACGCCTCTGTGTGCCATCAGGATTTCGATCTGACATCTTCCTCTTCAAAAGAGATTTCTTCTCCTTAACTCCATCACGATCAAACACTTGCGTCAAACGAGTTTGCATCAAGTTTGTCTTCACAGGCATGTCAATTCCATGAGATCCGGCATCAACAGTTGAAAAGGCCGCGTCACCACCTTCATCGCCTACACATTTAGGAGCTTGAGAAACATCCTCATCACTTTGTTGCACACATGCAGCCTTTTGACGCCGTTCCAACTCCTTTCTCCTCTGGAAATCATACTTCTTCTTTCTTATCCTTTCATCCTCGAGCTGTAACTGCATAGGAACATCCTCAGCCTGGGTAACAGGCTCAGTGCCATCAACACTTTGAGACTGAGTAACAGACAACTGCAAGCTGCCATCACCATCATCAACATTAAGAGAATACATTCCATCATTAATATCTTTAACAACATCAGCAATGTCCTCTGGAACACCATGGCTGTCATTAACTGCATAAACCAATAACACAAGCACACACATAAAAAATTAAAACACAATAAACAATGCAGGCACAAAGATAAATAAAGCGCATAGCATCAGACACAAGACAAAACGGAACAACTGATGTAACTAAGCATATATATGTATTAAAGGCTGATAAAAATAGAGCAAATATAAGGGAAACACCAGCAACATTCGCAAGTTCTTCTAGAGGGTTTGGTGTCTCAAAAATAACATTCACAAGATCTTGAAAGCGTTCTGATTTGTCAGAATCAGGAGGCACCGACACTCCAACATCTGCAACAATCATCATAATTAGCAAAAAAGTACAAGAACAATCAATAAGTTCAACTATGTGAACACTACAAGTTCACCGAATAAAACAAATATGAACCCACCACTTGTAGAACAAACTTCAGAAAACACAACTCTTTCAACACCATACTAGTTCTTCATTGACTACTACAACCTTTTCAAATGCCAGGACAGTAGTTCAAAATACACATGGTGATAAGTACTACATCCTGTCTGCAGGTTGCACCAACTGCCAAAACCATACACGCCATACAATCCAGGACAAAATTAACACATATCAAAATACAAACAACTTATAAAGTCGATACGGCAACAATTATACAACATAAAAAACAGATCTATTAAAACATCATCCAAAATACAGCGAAAATCACCTGCATTCAATTTGTCCGGACTGGATGATGTACCCACTAAGATCTACAGTCCTAAAATCTGCCGAACCAGACCTGCAAGACAAATGAACAAAAATTAGGGATTTGAACTATTTCAGAAACGAAGCATGCCGTACAAAAGCAAAATTCTTACCAGCAAGCACAAAATCCGCCACGCAATCCAGTATCACTGCCGCCAAACGCTCCTTCAACACCAAAGGAACCCTAGCGAGTGCAGCCTGGGACAACAAAGAGAGCAAGAGATTGGAAATAGAGAGAAAAGCTGAACATAAGAGAACGCAAGCAAAGTCAATGGCAGAGCAAAAAGAACAAAACAGAACACCCGGACCTCCGCCCCTGGGGTTGAGCCCTCCGGCCGACGCTCCTGCGGCGAAATAGGAGTAACAACTCCCCCTCCGAGAAGAAAAGAAGAGGGGAACAAAGACGGAACGATTTGGGGACGGGAGAGGAGCGGAACGGGGAACATCGGAGGTTAAAAAGGTGAGTGGGAGGGTTAAAAGATGACTGGGAGAAAACGGACGGCTAAAGCCCACGACCGTGGCGAAGCCCACTATCTATAGCCAATTACAAAAGATAATACCAAAAATCAAATACAAAATAAAAAATTAATATAGATGGCGAGAACAAACGGCTAAAGTACAAATAATAACTCACAAACAGTACAAAAAAATTTATCAAACGAGTACAAATGAAAAAATAATTCATAACGGTCATGTTTTTCCCCTAAAAATAAAGATAAGATAATGGGGAAAGTCATGATACGGACTAGCCTACGCATGCGATGCCGCGGCACGTCGCATCGTCGTCTGCTACGGCTCGTTCCTGGCTCGGCCTCGCCGGGATGGGGGGAGGGGGGGTCCCCCTCCCCCCCTCCCCACCGGCTCAGCCTTGCGCTAGCGCGGCAGTGCGCTCGTTTGACAGGCGCAGTGCGGTTATTCTGTTTCCCCCCACCCCACACACCCACACCCCTAAAAAAGATAGATAATGGGGCAAAGTCCATACAAGGAAGATGTGTCAGTACAACTATGCCCCTCGGTACGATTC
>NC_041385.1:592576009-592610377 GCF_002162155.2 Triticum dicoccoides | reverse complement strand
ACCTCCCACCAGCTCGGCCTCGCGCTAACGCGGTAGTGCGCTCGTTTGACAGGCGCAGTGCGGTTATTCTGTTTCCCCCCACCCCACCCCACGCACCCATACCCCTAAAAAAGATAGATAATGGGGCAAAGTCCATACAAGTAAGATGTGTCAGTACAACTATGCCACAGTACTATATTCAAACAAACAAAAAAAAGGAAAAAGAAAAAAATTGACATCACAAGGACAAAAAAGTACCAGTCCAAGTTACTGGTGTAGTTAAGTACTAGATCCAAGAAAACAAAGAAAAAATTGACCGCCCAAGGACAGGCGCAGGCCCTGACAAATGCTAGATACTTGAACTCGAGCCCGTGAGCGAATCCCTAGTAATCCGCACACCCGCAAGGCCTGCCGTCCAGGGCCCACAGGTCAAGAGAGAGAGAGAGAGCGAGCGCCATGTATAAGCGATCTGGTAACTGTTCAGAGGAGTTCGACTGGTGAGCGTCGGCTGCACTTATAAACAAGTGTAGATCCGCCTCGACAAGCGAGGTGGGACTAAACACATAGCTCATGCGCACGTCGTGCTGCACAGCCGCGCGACAAAAGCTATCTGGGCCGAGTACAACGACCAAGGCCGATGGCCCAACAAAGTACTTCGCCCCATTACAAAAATCCAGTAGATCACGCACGACAAAAAATAAAAAATGAAAATAATTTAAAAAATAAAACTCACAAGAAAAATCAGTTAATAAACAAAAATGTTGTGACAAAGTTCAAACACATCTTAATGGTAAGAAGTAAAAAAATATAACACTATAATACAAGTTTCAGAAACGAATTTAGAAAAAAGTTCAACTACTACAATTCATAAGGTTCAAGTACAAATAAAAAAGAAAGTATTGTGCAGCGAAGATTAATTTTTTTATTTTATAAAATACCAAAACTATCATTATTCATCTATAAAAAAGAAAAAAAATGTGCTCCAAAATTCATGTAAAAAAGTAAGGAAAAAATATTATACAACAAACAAAATTTGATTGGTAATTGACAGCCTAAAATAGACCAGTACTATCATAAACAGAATGTAAGTTCAGCAAACTCAATAACAAAAAGGGGTTCTAAAAAAATCATCAGCGTAGAGCACCCGTCTCCTAGTTATGAACATGAAAAATATACCAGCCAAAACAAAGAATACCCATCAGTTCAACTATAGAAATTGTTCCATTACTAATATAAAGAATGTATAAATAAAACACTTATGATTGAGCAGAACAATAGGAAAAACATTACATAACTAGTTCCATACCATTCTGATAAAAACAATACAATTCAACCATCTCACATGCAAATGTTCTAAAACAAAGAATACCGCAACATAATCAACCATACACAAATCTCAAAGCCGGCGTCATTTGCCACATTTAAACCTAGAGCACATAAGTTTTGAACGTCAGAGAGTCGTCTTCTCTCAAGAACATAACCATAACCACATCACCATCCTCAAATCCAGACTCAGCCGCAAAATCCTTCCACCTAGTAGTTAGGTTGATGCAACCATCAAAGTCGATGTGGTAGGCAACATCCATCAACTGAAACCCATTCTTGTCTGAAGTCTCCATCTTCAGAACACCGGAACTAGGAGCAACAATCCTGATCCTGGGTGACATTTTCTGCAAATGGACATGGGAGTACAAAACAAACTGAACACCTGACATAACTGAATTTTTACACAGATATAGGGACGATTTGCATAACAAACTAAAATGGAAAAACTTTGCACCAAAACAATAACACAAAACTAACTAGACATGTGAACTGACTAAACTAAAAAATATACATATCAATACACCTACAGTAAAAACATATATTCATAAACAGATCAGGGATTATACAAAAAATGGTTTAAATACTGTTAAGTAATGAACAAATACACACAGAAATCCCTGCTGTTAAAATCCAACAAAACATAATTAAAAAATATAGACAGGCTATTCATAAGACAAAACTGCAGATCCAGTCCATGGGTTTCGAACAGAAAACAACAAGAAAGTAGAAAACAAAACGAATAGAAACACATAGCCATGATTCCTTCAAGTCACCATCCGTCAGGCGACAAACATAGGGTGTACGAAACCCATGGTTGCTGTACAGCAAACAAGAAAGTTACCCACACCGCTGAGTCTGAGTGAGCTCCAAACCAGACTCGTACACACAGCCGTCAGCTATGCGCGCCATATTTACTAGGCATCCGCATGAACAATCCTCCATAGAACACACAAGAACAGAGAAAAAAGCAACGAAGAGAAGAGAGAGGAACCTAGATCTGATTTTGGAAGAATGAATGAAAGGGAGGGGGAAGACTTGGCCACATACCACACACAAAAGGATAACATTTATAGTCAGGGACACTCGCAGATTATAAAAATAATAACTAGGCAGATGGGCAGCCAGCTGGTAGGAAATAGTTATTACACCTGCCATCCAACATTTGACTGCAAATCAGTTCAACTTCAGAAAAACAAGCAGTTCAAAGGTGCACATGTCGAACATATGCAGACAAAACAACACATTCGGAGACAAAAACAAAGTTGAATTCATTTAGTCATTCAAACATCTACTCCCTCACAACAAAAATCTTAAAAACATAATATTCACTACTTCAGTCATAACGATCAAAGAAACGATGCCATTTTGCCCTGGCAGATGGATGTGGAGCCGTGGCTGCTCTCGCCCTAGCCCAACTAATGATCTGAATATGGTTCCTGCCCCTGCCCTCCGGGAAAAGAAGCTCCAATTCATTGGAGTTGCAAGTATCCATCACCTCACGCGCAAGTCGTCTGTTGAAGTCTGCCTCCAGTTCCTCCTCGGCAGCACGTCGCGCCATCTGCCTGCGCCTGTGCCTCCTCCTCCTCCTCTGCTCCACTACTGCAGCCCTCACATCTATGGCGTCCCCCTCCTCCTCTGTAACCTCTCCCAGCTCAGGATCCATCTCCCTTTTCTTTGGTTATAGCTCGTAGAATGAAACTGACAGAGGGCTCGGCCTTTATAATCAAAGTGCAGAGCCATCGGTGCGGCTCCGATGTCAACACACAGTAACAGAACTTTGACACGGCAGCAGTCCAACTACACATACGGGCATCAAATCAAAACAACACTGAAAAACACGCAACTTAATTACACAGTTTGACCGGATTACAAGAAATCGCAACTTATAGTCAGCCGCCATACACAACTTCCGCCGATGACAAAATGACATGGGAATCCGCGGTAGAAACAACTCAAAAAATCAAAATTGACAACGCAAATCTTTTCATACAGTCCTTATATCTCTCCCTGCAACACCAATTCGAAAGTTAAACAATAGAAAAAGAAGAACAGATTTCCATGGCGGGCGTGGAAAACGACCAAGAACACCAAAACTTGTAAACATAAATTACGGATGAAAGATAATCTCAAAAAACATCCACTTGAGCGCGCACACGTGCGGAAACCCTTACATGTCTCCTCTAGCAACGAATGGCCCGCAAAATCGCGCCGGAGAACGACCGGAAGCTCGACATTGCATCCCCTGTTTCTGTCCGTCGTGCACGCAGGAAGATAAGTTCTGGTTGAAAAACACGTCAGTCCAACCTGTTAACCACGTCAGTTCAAGTAGGGTAACAGAATAATATTCTGTTACGCGTAACAGAATAGCCCAGATGTGTGTGTGTGTGTGTGTATATATATATATATATATATATATATCATATGATGAGGCGGCTGTCTAGCGCCCTGAGGACGGTGGTTCCCATTTTTCTCCGGCATCATCATCCATACCATTGATGTCTTCGAAGTCAAAATCAAGCGTGTCGGTTAAGTCATCGACAGTGGCTATTAAGTGGGTGGTGGGTGGGTAACGAATTCCTTCATTGTCCGCTTCCCAATCAAGCCGGACATAGTTCGGCCAAGAGTCTCCCGACAGGGAGAGATTTTAACGAGTTCAGTACGTCGCCCAAGGGCAAGTGCTAAAAGATATCCGTGAAGCTAAACTACATGATCGGTGCCCAGTCAGATCCGATGGGCACGGATGTGCGCGGTTCGGAGCCTATGGCCGGAGATGAGTCTGAGAGTCCGATGACACAGACTTCCTTGGAAGTGAAATCTATGTTCGGCTCTATCGCCGTAGAGTGTGCGGCCTCCGTGGCAGGGTCCATCCGTGTGACACCCCAAAATTTTTGACCTTGTTTTGTTAATTAAAATTTTGCCAGGAAAATAAATTTTTATTTTCTGGGCTCCTTTTTGATTTTTGGACCATTTTCTCTCTCTTGTTATTATGGAGTTTTCCCCCAGAAAGAAAACCTTTCAAATATGTTATTGGGCTTGTTTATCCTCTCAAGAAAAAACTTTTCTTTTATTAGTAGAACTAATTACGTAATTAATTTGCTTAATCTTTATTTTCTTGAAAAGTGGTTTTCCAAGGTTATATGGCCATATTTGAACTACAACCATTTGATAAATTCACTTAAAATTCCAACCAAAATTTGGAGATGTCATGTGATGTTTCTAAATCACTTTTATGCAAAAATATCTTTTATTCATGAAATATTTTGAGCTCTACACCCAATTTTATTCTCTGGTCCAGTGGGCAATTTTGCACTACAACTCATTTAAATAATTCTTTAGTACTCCTACCAAAATTTTGGGATGTCAACAGGAGTATATTAATCAAACTTTTTGCAAAAACCCAGTGAGGTCCTTTGAAAGATTTGAGTGAATCCACCTCTTTTCCATACTGGTCCAACTTGAGGATTTGTACAGCAACTACTTCTTAAGTTGCTCCTTTACCCACGAGGTTTCTCCTACTTGTAGTCCTCCATGCTAAACCTCTAAGTCCGGGATCATGCACCCATTGGATCATTTTTGGTTCATGAAATGATGCCATTCACCTCCTGTCCAGAATTGGAGTTCTGCAAAACTTGCACTAGCAAGTTTGTGCTTTTCACAAAGTAACCTCACCACCCTCTCTTCCATCTAAAGAGACTAGGATCTGGAGGATTTGGCCACTCCAAGAAAAGCCTAGGTGCCTGTGGCATTTTGTCAAACACCTGGAGTGCATGGACAGATTTGACATGAGTTTTGGTTTGCATTGTGGACCTGATCCTCTGACCCAACAGGCATGTCCACTAACATCCCAGCTACCCCTAGACTAAACCTGCTAATCCCCAGCTCCAACCAAGCCACCTAGCAGGCCATGGCATTTCGTCGAGCAGATGGTGGGCGTGCACTGGACGCGCCCAGAGCGCGCCAACTGCAGCCACACATCCGAAACCGCCGCCGATAGAGCCCTTGGCGGCATGCCGGCGTCCGCAGCGTGTCTCGGCCAGGTCGGTGCCGCCCAAGCCGCCAGCTCTTGCCACCTGCCTCCTGGAGCAGTGCGAGCTCATCCGCAAGCGTGTCCCCTAGCGCTCGTCGCCGCCACGTCGCCCAAGCTACAGAATGGCGGTTCGCCGTCGTCCTTATCGCCGGCCGCCTCGGAACCGACCTCCATCGCCTATATAAGGAGCCCCGAGCTCATCCCCGCATGCAGGCAGTCCCAAGCTATCTCCCTAGGACCCGCATTGGCAGCCAATCAACTCGGGGACGTCTCCTTCTTCCTCTCCGGCAACTCCTGCCGCAGCCACTGCCCCAGCCATTCCGGCGCCACCAGGGCCTCCCCCTCTCCACTCTCTCCACCAGAAGCTCTCTCTTCCTCCCGTGAACCCTTCCCCCTGCTCGATTTTGATCGGGAACCACCACAGCCCCAAAAGCACTTTACTCCCGATGCCGCCGGCCGCCGCGAAGCTCGTCGCCGACGACTCCCTCCATCCCCAGCACTCCCTCGACCACCAGAAGAACCGCCCCAGTCTTGCGGATCCATCCCCACCCTCGGGGGCCCGCGAGGAGCCGCCTAACGCCAGCGACGATCGCCGGAGCCCCCGCCTCTGTTCGGCCAGAGGAAGAAGAGGGAAGGGAGAATAGTCAAACCTGACTAGTGGGCCCCCTGGACCCACTGTCAGTGACCCACGCGCGTCCACGCTGGAGTAAGTGGAGGCGTATAGTCAGAATACGTCTTCGACGTGTACGTATATTCAAATCGTTTTCTTTTCTGTTTTATTTAAAAACCAGATTTTTGACTAAACTTTGACTGGCTATAACTTTTTAAATATAACTCCAAATGAATTGATTCTTTTTCCTATATGTCTCAAATTTGACCTAGTTTATTTTAAGATTTATTTGAAAAATATTTCAAACAACTTTTGTGCTGTTTTTGAATTTGTGTGTTAATTCAAAAATATTTTTTAAATAGGATTTTGGAGAGAGGAGAAAGACTTCCAAAAGTTTTGGAGTGCACCCTGCCTTTCCACACATTGAAGGCAAGCATTCTGAACCTCGGCATAATATTTTTGGTGTGTTTGTTAACACGTTTATAACACCACCTCATTTCGGAGAACTTGTTATTTCATGTGATATGATCATATGCATGAGTGCATATTAGTGATTTCCATGTTGTTGAACACACTTGTGATGATGATCATCCTCATGTGCCTTGCATGCATGCCGGAAGGAATCCGGGAAAACCTCTGCCTTGGGTAGGCATGAGTTTGTCGCCGGTCTCCGTCGGGACGGTTATGTCCGGTATGGCATAGTGAGGTATAGTGAGCGGTGATTCTGTTGGTTGAAATAATTTCATTATACATGTCATGCAGGGAAAATTATAAACCTCCCGTGTCGACCGTAGATCGAGTCTTGTTCCAGTAACCCCCATACTTGTTTCGTACTACCACTTGTCTCTACAACAAGTAGAGTACGGTTCAGTAAGTTGTCAACCTCTTTCTAGCACACACCATACAGAGAGGCCATGGTGGTAGATACCGGTTGTAGCTGGTAGGCAGGCCACCTGGTCCGGGGGCATGGGTGTTTCCGGTTGAGACCGAGAGGGGAGGACACCCCTTAGAGCGCGCAATATAAATTTGATCCCATGCTACGCGAGGTTGTAGCCTCCCCACTTAGAGTTTGCTTGACAGGTGTCGTGGGTGATTCCAGACACGTGTGAGTTAAGCTGGTGTGTGCAAGTTAGGTGTGTTTTCAACAAAAAGACCGTAGACGGAATTAGTCCCAATGGACTAAAGGAATCCGTTACTCATGGGTAAAGAGTACACCCTCTGCAGAGATTAAACCTATTCGAATAGCCGTGTCCATGGTTAAGGACTACAGTCTGGGATGGGTCAAGTGTCGGTCTTAGTGTCGGTCTTCGGAGGTGAAACTGTTAAACCAGAACTGAAATCACGACTTGTGATTTGTGATGTTTATGATCATTATTTCTGTTGTGGACTAACCCGTTACATTATTGGTTTTATCGAATATCCCTGGGATGGTTCTACCTCCGGGATATTCACTATGATTGTTTCTTTTAAAGCCCTTTATGTGGTGTCGCTAAGACGCCCGACTGTGGCATTTATTTTAAAGCCCTTTATGTGGTGTCGCTGAGACGCCCGACTGTGGCATTTCTTTTAAAGCCCTTTATGTGGTGTCGTTGAGACGCCCGACTGTGGCATTTCTTTTAAAGCCCTTTATGTGGTGTCTCTAAGACGCCCGACTGTGGTATTTCTTTTAAAGCCCTTTCTGTGGTGTCGCTGAGACGCTCGACTGTGGCATTTCTTTTATAAGCCCTGTATGTGGTGTCGCTAAGACGCCCGACTGTGGCATTTCTTTTATAAGCCCTTTATGTGGTGTCGCTAAGACGCCCGACTGTTGCATGCTTGTTAATTATTTAAATACTACTATGTTATTGCATATTCATAAATAACATGCTTGCGTGCATCAGAATTTTTTTGTTATCTTTTGTGACTGACGTCATGAGCATAAAATATTTTTTTAGCACATCATTGTTATATCATACCTGTGTTCATAATGTTTGCGAGTACATTCAAAGTACTCACTGGCTTGTCCCTGGCTATTGTCTTGGCCAGATTTCTTGCACGGAGAGGAGCGACCTTGATGACAGCCCTGGAACCCACGTAATGGTGATAGCAGCCTCGCGAAGATAGGAGTTAACCTGGTCAGCTGTTCCTGTGGGGAGTGGAGTCCCATATACGCTGACGATCCACAAACCGCTTCCGCCATCAACCACTAGAAACCATTTGTTGTACTCACAGGACAGAATGGTCTTGTACTACATATGTTGTATTTTGCTTTGAATTTCTGTATCTAGTTGGTGCCTCATCAGCTAACAGTTATCCTGGGGCTGGTGAGCACAACGGCTATTTTCTGGAATTTAATACCCAGAGAATCGGTCGTGACAAACTTGGTATCAGAGCCAGGCTGACCATTGGCTAATCCTATCTTAGCCAGGTCGAAAAACTTAGGCAAACCAACCCACCAGACCTTAACCAAACCCCAGCCAAGCTTCTCGTGCAAGATGGCCACACAGTGACCCCGACACTTTTGGCAGTCGATGCCCAACCTATCAACCTAGCCTGTCGATCACGCGCCAGTGAACAGCACCCAAGATGTCTCCTTCACAAGCATGCGAAGGAAGACTCCGTCCCCTTTTTCTATAAAAAGGGCATGCTAGCCCCAACCCAGCACAACACATTCTCTACACCAAGCCGAGCCATAATGCCTGGCCCCGTCGTGCACAATGAAACCACAGCAACCAACCTTGGAGGTTTTGTGACCATACTCGCAAACCTCACCCGTCGTGCCTACGTGTTAGAAGAGCCCCCAGAATATGTTGTGTACCAAGGGTCCATGAGCGGTGAGAGCCGTTAATTCTGGACCACTGTGCACATCTACGATAGGGGTCTATCTCCAGAACGCCCCTACAGGTTCACCGAAAGGACAACTTCCTTTGAGCCAGAAGCCATGCAGCTAGCTACTCGAGAGGCTATAGTACAACTCCGGCAGTTGTCGCCCAGAGTTAACTGTCGCTCGTTCTACTACTACCCCAGACGCGAAGGGTATGGTAGACCACCCCAAGTTGCCAACGGAGATCACGAGACGGATCCTGCATTATTGCACCTGGTGCGCTATGTACGTGCACTAGAGGCACTATTCAATCAAATCACCATTGATCTGATCGCAACTCGAGGAGAGCTGGTTCGCCGAGCCCCGACAAGCAGGGAAGATGAGCCCGATGCTGAAAACCCAGTCGTGCTGTTCGGACATCCGATCGAGACCCCGAGGTCAGCTTCAGCCGTCAACCGCGATGCTTTGATGACCCCAGAAGTGCTTCGTCGCCTTTTGGGAACACACTCCAACGGGATTGTGGCCAACAATCCCCGCAATGGTCATCATCGCTACCCCGACCCTACAGTTCCTCCACCATCCCCGGCTAATTCCAACGGTGAGACCCGTGGAGAAGCCTCAACATCCCCAAGGCATGCCCGTTTGGATGTAAACGAAGTAGACTAAGTCACACGAGTAGTGCCAAATCTTAGTGTATCCTCGCCTTGTAATCGTGTGACCTTGTAAATAAACGCAGCCTGTTGATGTGCCTCTGTTTTAAAAAAAATAGCCTTGCGTATTTTTGTCAGCACGCAGTTGCATGTTTCCCGGGCACAGCTACCAAAACCAACCCCGACGACACCCACAGTAACAGGTCTCTTTGTGAGATATGTGTATCTCCAACACTGACCCCGATACTTGGAGGTGATCTGGCATATTTTTTACCTTTCACCAAGGTAGATAAACCAGCCCAGATGCTATATAAGAAGGCCACCTTGTGACCTTACCCAGCACCCCTTACCTCGTGCACCACTCTCACAACCATTTCTTGCCATGCCGAGCCCTAGTATATATCTGAGAACCCCAGATGCAACCCCGGGTAGCTTTGTCAAAATATTGTGGGACTTTACCCGCAGTACCATGGGTTCTACCCAGCCACCCCAGTACAAGTTGTTCAAATCCCAGAATCACCCCTTCCACCTCGGAATATCGGGCAGCAGTACACATCCCTCCCATAGACCCCAACCAAGATCCAACGGAGGTTTCCTTCATGGGGAAATCTATGCCAACCCCACGCCTGGCCATAGAAGCTGCTGCGAAGGAAGCGATTGCTCGTCTTCGATCCGCAGTACCCTATGCCCGCGAACGATGATATTATTATTTTCCGAGCCGTGCATCACCCGGAGGAGTAACATATTTTCCCGGTGGGCGGATTGAGAGAGACCCAATGCTATCCAACCTTACCCAGTATATCATCGCTCAAGAGCACCTGAACCAGCGAGTGATGGATTATCTCCAGAGTCTCGCTGATTCGAATCCTCAAATTGCCATCGGTAGACCACTGAGGCCCGACCCGGAGAGACACATACATTGACTGGTCAATCCACTTCCTCCGATAGAAGAGGAGTGTATTCCATTGCCAGAGAATTTTTCTCGAGACCATGTCCAGTTACCATTCTCATTTTAGTCGTCACTGCTATGTGTGTTATTTCAGCATATATTATTATGTTGTAACTTATGCATGGTACCTCGAATTTGTGCAACGAGTCGAGTATTTAGTTCCTACTAATATGAGTAGTTTTCATTGTGATAAACCATTGTAATCGTGAAAAAAATCCTGGAGGGTGATTTCTTTTCCCTGAGTTGCTGCATCGTTTATCCTCTCACTATATGGATTATTTTATTCGTACAGCACCACGGCAGCAGACTCATAACCGCTCGAACACATACACTGCCTGCAAAAACCCATAACCGTGGAGTATTTGTTTTTCACGACGACACTTAGCAAATCTCGAGGATGAGATTTTTCTTAAGGGGGGTAGTGTTGTGACACCCCAAAAATTTTGACCTTGTTTTGTTAATTAAAATTTTGCCAGGAAAATAAATTTTTATTTTCTGGGCTCCCTTTTGATTTTTGGACCATTTTTACTCTCTTGTTATTATGGAGTTTTCCCCCAAAAAGAAAACCTTTCCAATATGTTATTGGGCTTGTTTATCCTCTTAAGAAAAACTTTTCTTTTATCAGTAGAACTAATTACATAATTAATTTGCTTAATCTTTATTTTCTTGAAAAGTGGTTTTCCAAGGTTATATGGCCATATTTGAACTACAACCATTTGATAAATTCACTTAAAATTCCAACCAAAATTTGGAGATGTCATGTGATGTTTCTAAATCACTTTTATGCAAAAATATCTTTTATTCATGAAATATTTTGAGCTCTACACCCAATTTTCTTCTCTGGTCCAGTGGGCAATTTTGCACTACAACTCATTTAATTAATTCTTTAATACTCCTACCAAAATTTTGGGATGTCAACAGGAGTATATTAATCAACTTTTTGCAAAAACCCAGTGAGGTCCTTTGAAAGATTTGAGTGAATCCACCTCTTTTCCATACTGGTCCAACTTGAGGATTTGTATAGCAACTACTTCTTAAGTTGCTCCTTTACCCATGAGCTTTCTCCTACTTGTAGTCCTCCATGCTAAACCTCTAAGTCCAGGAGCATGCACCCATTGGATCATTTTTGGTTCATGAAATGATGCCATTCACCACCTGTCCAGAATTGGAGTTCTGCAAAACTTGCACTAGCAAGTTTGTGCTTTTCACAAAGTAACCTCACCACCCTCTCTTCCATCTAAAGAGACTAGGATCTGGAGGATTTGGCCACTCCAAGAAAAGCCTAGGTGCCTGTGGCATTTTGTCAAACACCTGGAGTGCATGGACAGATTTGACATGAGTTTTGGTTTGCATTGTGGACCTGATCCTCTGACCCAACAGGCATGTCCACTAACATCCCAGCTACCCCTAGACTAAACCTGCTAATCCCCAGCTCCAACCAAGCCACCTAGCAGGCCATGGCATTTCGTCGAGCAGATGGTGGGCGTGCACTGGACGCTCCCAGAGCGCACCAACTGCAACCACACATCCGAAACCGCCGCGTCGCGCCCCTGGTTTTTGCCACTCACTGTAGAGCCATGCCACGCACTCCCCTTCTCACCGCAACGCGCCAAGCCGCCCTAGCATGCCTACAGCACCGCTGACAGAGCCCTTGGCGGCACGCCGGCGTCCGCAGCGCGTCTCGGCCAGGTCAGTGCCGCCCAAGCCGCCAGCGCTTGCCACCTGCCTCCTGGAGCAGTGCGAGCTCATCCGCAAGCGTGTCCCCTAGCGCTCGTTGCCGCCACGTCACCCAAGCTACAGAATGGCAGTTCGCCGTCATCCTTATCGCCGGCCGCCTCGGAACCGACCTCCATCGCCTATATAAGGAGCCCCGAGCTCATCCCCGCACGCAGGCAGTCCCAAGCCATCTCCCTAGGACCCTTATTGGCAGCCAATCAACTTGGGGAGGTCTCCTTCTTCCTCTCCGGCAACTCCTGCCGCAGCCACTGCCCTAGCCATTCCGGCGCCACCAGGGCCTCCCCCTCTCCACTCTCTCCACCAGAAGCTCTCTCTTCCTCCCGTGAACCCTTCCCCCTGCTCGATTTTGATCGGGAACCACCACAGCCCCAAAACCACTTTTCTCCCGACGCCACCGGCCGCCGCGAAGCTCGTCGCCGATGACTCCCTCCATCCCCAGCACTCCCTCGACCACCAGAAGAACCGCCCCAGTCTTGCGGATCCATCCCCACCCTCGGGGGCCCGCGAGGAGGCGCCTAACGCCGGCGACGATCGCCGGAGCCCCCGCCTCTGTTCGGCCAGAGGAAGAAGAGGGAAGGGAGAATAGTCAAACCTGACTAGTGGGCCCCCTAGACCCACTGTCAGTGACCCACGCGCGTCCACGCTGGAGTAAGTGGAGGCGTATAGTCGGAATACGTCTTCGACGTGTACGTATATTCAAATCGTTTTCTTTTCTGTTTTAGTTAAAAACCAGATTTTTGACTAAACTTTGACTGGCTATAACTTTTTAAATATAACTCCAAATGAATTGATTCTTTTTCCTACCTCTCTCAAATTAGAGCTAGTTTATTTTAAGATTTATTTGAAAAATATTTCAAACAACTTTTGTGCTGTTTTTGAATTTGTGTGTTAATTCAAAAATATTTTTTAAATAGGATTTTGGAGAGAGGAGAAAGACTTCCAAAAGTTTTGGAGTGCACCCTGCCTTTCCACACATTGAAGGCAAGCATTCTGATCCCCGGCATAATATTTTTGGTGTGTTCGTTAACACGTTTATAACACCACCTCATTTCGGAGAACTTGTTATTTCATGTGATATGATCATATGCATGAGTGCATATTAGTGATTTCCATGTTGTTGAACACACTTGTGATGATGATCATCCTCATGTGCCTTGCATGCATGCCGGAAGGAATCCGGGAAAACCTCTGCCTTGGGTAGGCATGAGTTTGTCGCCGGTCTCCGTCAGGACAGTTATGTCCGGTATGGCATAGTGAGGTATAGTGAGCGGTGATTCTGTTGGTTGAAATAATTTCATTATACATGTCATGCAGGGAAAATTATAAACCTCCCGTGTCGACCATAGATCGAGTCTTGTTCCAGTAACCCCCATACTTGTTTCGTACTACCACTTGTCTCTACAACAAGTAGAGTACGGTTCAGTAAGTTGTCAACCTCTTTCTAGCACACACTGTACAGAGAGGCCATGGTGGAAGATACCGGTTGTAGCTGGTAGGCAAGCCACCTGGTCCGGGGGCATGGGTGTTTCCGGTTGAGACCGAGAGGGGAGGCCACCCCTTAGAGCGTGCAATAGAAATTTGATCCCATGCTACGCGAGGTTGTAGCCTCCCCACTTAGAGTTTGCTTGACAGGTGTCGTGTGTGATTCCAGACACGTGTGAGTTAAGCTGGTGTGTGCAAGTTAGGTGTGTTTTCAACAAAAAGACCGTAGACGGAATTAGTCCCATGGACTAAAGGAATCCATTACTCGTGGGTAAAGAGTACACCCTCTGCAGAGATTAAACCTATTCGAATAGCCGTCTCCATGGTTAAGGACTACAGTCTGGGATGGGTCAAGTGTCGGTCTTCGGAGGTGAAACTGTTAAACCAGAACTGAAATCACGACTTTTGATTTGTGATGTTTATGATCATTATTTCTGTTGTGGACTAACCTGTTACATTATTGGTTTTATCGAATATCCCTGGGATGGTTCTACCTCCGGGATATTCACTATGATTGTTTCTTTTAAAGCCCTTTATGTGGTGTCGCTAAGACGCCCGACTGTGGTATTTCTTTTAAAGCCCTTTATGTGGTGTCGCTGAGACGCCCGACTGTGGCATTTCTTTTAAAGCCCTTTATGTGGTGTCGCTGATACGCCCGACTGTGGCATTTCTTTTAAAGCCCTTTATGTGGTGTCGCTAAGACGCCCGACTGTGGTATTTCTTTTAAAGCCCTTTCTGTGGTGTCGCTGAGACGCCCGACTGTGGCATTTCTTTTATAAGCCCTGTATGTGGTGTCGCTAAGACACCCGACTGTGGCATTTATTTTATAAGCCCTTTATGTGGTGTCGCTAAGACGCCCGACTGTGGCATGCTTGTTAATTATTTAAATACTACTATGTTATTGCATATTCATAAAAAACATGCTTGCGTGCATCAGAATTTTTTTTATTATCTTTTGTGACTGACGTCATGAGCATAAAATGTTTTTTAGCACATCATTGTTATATCATACATGTGTTCATAATGTTTGCGAGTACACTCAAAGTACTCACTGGCTTGTCCCTGGCTATTGTCTTGGCCAGATTTCTTGCCCGGAGAGGAGCGACCTTGATGACAGCCCTGGAACCCATGTAATGGTGATAGCAGCCTCGTGAAGATAGGAGTTAACCTGGTCCGCTGTTCCTATGGGGAATGGAGTCCCATATACGCTGACGATCCACAAACCGCTTCCGCCATCAACCACTAGAAACCATTTGTTGTACTCATAGGCCAGAATGGTCTTGTACTACATATGTTGTATTTTGCTTGGAATTTCTGTATCAAGTTGGTGCCTCATCAGCTAACAGTTATCCTGGGGCTGGTGAGCACAACGGCCATTTTCTGGAATTTAATACCCGGAGAGTCGGTCGTGACAATCCACCCTTCCTCAGATGGCATGATCTGCTCCACATTTAAAGTCGGGGCAGCTGCAGGTGTGATCTCCTGAACAGTGTCCGATGGCAGATCTAAGTCATGCTCATCGCGACTGTAGGGTGCACCTGTCATGGGCTCGAATCCGTCGAAGATCAAGTCTCCACGGATGTCGCTAGTGTAGTTCAGGCTTCCAAACCTGACCTGATGGCCAGGGGCATAGTTATCGATCTGCGCCAGATGGCCAAGCGAGTTGGCCCGCAGTGCGAAGCCGCCGAATACGAAGATCTGTCCGGGGAGGAAAACCTCACCCTGGATCGCATCGTTGTAGACGATTGCAGGAGCCATCAAGCCTTATGGTGACGACACAGTGGAATTCTCAATGAAAGCACCAATGTCGGTGTCAAAACCGGCGGATCTCGGGTAGGGGGTCCCGAACTGTGCGTCTAAGGCTAATGGTAACAGGAGGCGGTGGACACAATGTTTACCCAGGTTCGGGCCCTCTCTATGGAGGTAATACCCTACTTCCTGCTTGATTGATCTTGATGATATGAGTATTAAAAGAGTTGATCTACCATGAGATCATAGAGGCTAAACCCTAGAAGCTAGCCTATGATTATGATTGTCCTCCTCCTACGGACTAAACCCTCTGGTTTATATAGACACCGGAGGGGGCTAGGGTTACACAGAGTCGGTTATAGAGAAGGAAATCTACATATCCGAATTGCCAAGCTTGCCTTCCATGCAAAGGAGAGTCCCACTCGGACACAGGACGAAGCCTTCAATCTTGTATCTTCATAGTCTAACAGTCCGGCGTAAGTATATAGTCCGGCTGTCCGAGGACCCCCTAATCCAAGACTCCCTCAAGTCTTACTAGCATAATGAATAACATTCAGGTTCTTATCAACTCTTTGTCCTAGAACCGCACCAACATCATAACTACTAGCATCACACATAATTTCAAAAGGCAAGTTCCAATCAAGTGGTTGAACAATAGGTGCAAAAAATTAAGGCTTTCTTGAGTGTTTCAAAGGCTTCCAAACAATCATCATCAAAAACAAAAGGGATATCCTTTTGTAAGAGACTCGTAAGAGACCAAGAAATTTTAGAAAAGTGTTTGATAAATCTCCTATAGAAACCAGCATGACCTAAGAAACTACGAATACCTTTTATATATTTAGGACATGGCATTTTCTCAATTGCATCAACCTTAGCTTTGTCCACTTCAATACCTCTTTCAGAAATTTTATGACCCAAGATAATGCCTTCATTAACCATAAAGTGGCACTTCTCCCAATTCAAGACAAGATTTGTTTGTTTACATCTCTATAAAACTCGATCAAGATTGCTTAAACAATTATCAAAAGACTTCCCATAAACAGAGAAGTCGTCCAAGAAAACCTCAACAATCTTTTCACAAAATTCAGAGAATATAGCAGTCATACATCTTTGAAAGGTAGAAGGTGCATTACATAAACCAAAAGGGAATAGTAAAAGTGGTCTTTTCTTGATCAGATTGAGAAACAGGTATTTGTGAAAAACCAGAATATCCATCAAGGAAGCAAAATGTGTATGCTTAGATAATCTTTCAAGCATTTGATCAATAAAAGGCAGAGGGTAATGATCTTTTCTAGTTGCTTTGTTTAGTTTTCTGAAATCAATTACCATTCTATAATCTATAACAATTCTTTGTGGAATAAGTTCATTCTTATCATTAGGAACAACAGTTATACCTGCTTTCTTAGGGGCACAATGAACAGGACTTACCCATCTACTATCAGCTATAGGATAGATTGTACCTGCTTCCAGAAGTTATAGTATTTTTGTTCTTACTACCTCTTTCATCTTTGGGTTTAACTAACGCTGGTGATCAACAACGGGTTTAGCATCAGGTTCCATATTAATTTTATGCTGACATAGAGTGGGACTAATGCCGTTTAATTCATCAAGAGTATATCCAATAGCAGCCCGGTGCTTCCTTGGAACTTTCAATAATCTTTCTTCTTCATGTTCTGAAAGGTTAGCACTAATAATAACATGATATATCTTCTTTTCATCAAGATAAGCATATTTCAAAGTGTCTGGCAATTGTTTTAATTCAAACACAGGATCACCTTTAGGTGGAGGAGGACCTCCTGGAATTTCAATAGGCAGATTGTGTTTAAGTAGTGGGCGTTGTTCAAACAAAATCTTATCTATTTCATTCCTTTCATGCATATGTAAATCATTTTCATGGTCTAGCAAATATTGTTCTAGTGGATCAGTAGGAGGCACAACAATATAAGCAAGACCAATTAATTCATCTTTACTAGGCAATTCTTTTTCATGAAGCTTTTTACTAAACTTGGAAAAATTAAACTCATGAGACTCATCACCAAAACTAACACCGACAGTTTGTTTCTCACAATCTATTTTAGCATTAACGGTATTCAAGAAAGGTCTACCAAAGATAATGGGACAAAAATCATCTTGTGGGGAACCAATAACAAGAAAATCAGTACGGTGTTTTATTTTCCCACACAAGACTTCAACATCTCAAACAATCCCAATTGGTGAAATGGTGTCTCTATTGGCAAGTTTAGTAGTAACATCTATGTCTTCTATCTCTGCGGGTGCTATGTCATTCATAATTTCTTGATATAAGGTGTAAGGAATAGCACTCACACTAGCACCTATGTCACATAAACCATGATAACAGTGATCTCCTATTTTAACTGAGATAACGGGCATGCCAACAACAGGTCTATGTTTATCCTTTTTATCAGGTTTGGCAATTCTAGCAGCTTCTTCACAGAAGTAAATAACATGCCCATCCATATCTTCTTCCAAGAGATCTTTAACCATAGCAATACTAGGTTATACTTTAATTTTTTCATCAGGTTTAGGTGTTCTAATATAGCTTTTGTTAACCACAGTTGAAACTTTAGCATGTTCCTTTATCCTAACAGGAAAAGGTGGTTTCTCAATATAAGCTGAAGGAACAACTGGATCAACATTATAAAGTATAGTTTCTTCTTTAACTGTTACTGGTTCTTTAATTTCTTCTTTAATAGGTGGGTGATATTTAAACCACTTCTCTTTTGGGAGATCAACATGAGTAGCAAATGATTCACAAAAGGAGGCTACTATCTCAGAGTCAAGTCCATATTTAGTGCTAAACTTTTGAAAAGCATCGGTATCCATAAACGATTTAACACAATCATACTTAAGCTTAATACCTAACTCTTTACCTTCGTCGAGTTCCCAATATTCAGAGTTGTGTTTAATCCTTTTCAAAAGATCCCACCGGAATTCAATAGTCTTCTTCATAAAAGAACCAGCACAAGAAGTATCGAACATGGTTTGATCATTAAGAGAAAGCCGAGCATAAAAATTCTGAATAATAATTTCTCTTGAGAGCTCATGATTGGGGCATGAATATAACATTGACTTAAGCCTCCCCCAAGCTAGAGCGATACTTTCTCCTTCACGAGGCCAAAAATTATATATATAATTCCGATCACGTTGAACTAGATGCATAGGATAATTTTTTTGGTGGAACTCCAATTTCAGATGATTCCAATTCCAAGATCCAATATCATCGCATAGCCTATACCATGCCAATGCTATTCCCTTCAAAGATAAAGGGAAAACCTTTTTCATAACTTCAACCCTGGGTAAACCTGTAAGCTTAAACAATCCACAAATTTGTTCTACATATATCAAGTGCATATCAGGATGTTCGATTCCACCTCCTATACAAGGATTAGCTAGCAGTTGTTCTATCATACCCGAAGGAATTTCATATTCAATATTTTAAGTAGGTGCAGTCGGTTGAGGGGTAGCTAATTGTGGTTCCGGTCGAGGTGAAGATACCCTGAATAAATCCCTCAAAGGATTGTTTTCCATAGCAACAAGTGACAATAAATTTCAGCACACTATATAAATGTTTCCTTACCAAATTCCACTTACCAAAGGTGCTTCACTCTCCGGCAACGGTGCCAAAAAATAGCCTTGATGACCCACAAGTATAGGGGATCAATTGTAGCTCTTTTCGATAATTAAGAGTGTCGAAACCAACGAGGAGCATAAGGAAATGACAAGTAGTTTTCTGTAAGGTAATATCTGCAAGTGCTGAAATTGTAAGTAACTGAGTAGTTTGATAGCAAGATAATTTGTAACGGACAAGTAACGATAGTAGTAACAAACAGCAAGATAGCCCAATCCTTTTGAGGCAAAGGACAGGCCAAAACGGTCTCTTATGACAAGCAACACGTTCTTGAGGGTACACGGGATTTTCATCTAGTCACTTTCACCATGTTGGTTTGATTCATGTTCGGTACTTTGATAATTTGATATGTGGGTGGACTGGTACTTAGGTGTTGTTCTTACTTGAACAAAGCACCTACTTATGATTAACCCTCCCGCAAGCATCCACAACTACGAGAAAAGTATTAAGAATAAATTCTAACCATAGCATTAAACTTTTGGATCCAATCGGTCCCTTACAGAATAGCGCATAAAATGGGGTTTAAGCTTCTGTCACTCTCGCAACCCATCATCTAATTGATACTCCACAATGCATTCCCTTAGGCACAAATATGGTGAAGTGTCATGTATTCGACGCTCACATGACACCACTAAGGGAATCGCAACACACATACTATCAAAATATCGAACACATATCAAGTTCACATGATTACTTGCAACATGATTTCTCCCGTGACCTCAAGAACAAAAGTAACTACTCACAAATGATAATCACACTCAAGATCAGAGGGGTATTAAATAGAATAATGGATCTGAACATATAATCTTCCACCAAATAAATAATATAGTAATCAAGTACAAGATGTAATCAACACTACTAGTCACCCACAAGCACCAATCTATATTTCCGGTAATAAGATTGAACAAAAGAGATGAACTAGGGTTTGAGATGAGATGGTGATGTTGAAGATGTTGATGGATATTGCCCTCTCCAAGATGGGAGAGTTGTTGGTGATAATGATGACGATGATTTCCCCCTCCGGGAGGGAAGTTCCCCCGGCGGAATCGCTCCGCAGGAGGGCAAAAGTGCTCCTATCCAAGTTCTGCCTCGAGACGGCGGCACTCCGTCCCGAAAGTCTTCTCCTTATTTTTTTTCTAGGTCAAAATGACCTATACACCATAAGATGGGCACCGGAGGTGAGCCTGGGTGAGCACAACACACCAGGGCGCGCCTGGGCTCCTTGGCACACCCAGGTGGGTTGTGCCCACCTGGTGGGTCCCCTCTGGTAGTTATTTGCTCCAATAGTTCTCAAATATTCCATAAAAAATTCTCCTGAAGTTTTAACTCATTTGGAGTTGTGCATAATAGGTAGCCTAACGTAGCTTTCCAAGTCCAGATTTCTAGCTGCCGGAATTCTCCCTCTTTGTGTATACCTTGCATATTATGAGGGAAAAGGCATTAGAATTACTCCAGGAAGCATTATTATGGATAAAAACATCATAAATAACAGTAAGAAAACATGATGCAAAATGGACGTATCAGTCGGTGAGGAGGCGGCGCTGCAAGAAGAAGGGTAGCCGGTGAGGAGGCGGCGCTGCAAGAAGAAGGGTAGCCGATGAGGAAGCGGCGCTGCAAGAAGAATGGTAGTCGGTGAGGAAGCAGCGCCGCAAGAAGAAGGGTCACCGGCGAGGAGGCTGAGCTGCCAGTAAGCAGCAGTGAAGGTTTGAACTTGGAAAGTAAGGAGGAACAGTGGAAATGTGGCTTTTGGTGGGAGGGAGGGGGCGGGGAGATAGATATTTCCGCGGTGGCAGAAAAGTTTCGCTTGGTGCCGTGAGAAACTGGCGCGCAAGTGTGGTCCAAGCGGGGGCGGTGGACTGTGGACGAAGCTTCCTGCGTAAGCCATACAAGACGGTGCGCCAAGATATTTTATATCGCATCCCACATGATTCTTTCTAGTAAACTGTTTGTGGTATACCTGATTTTTTCATTATGTTTTGAAAGACAAAATGGTGTTACGGATGTAAAGGGTGGTGAAGTGTATGCCAGAGCATTCATGTACTGTGAACATGCAACTACATGAGTGTCGTGTTTAAATTTGGAATTATTCCGGGTTTGTTTGGCATTTTTTGTGCATTAATTGAGTTTCTAGGCATTTAATGTGCATAATTCAAATTTGAACTACAAGCACATGATCCAGTGCAGCAAAGTTTGTTGAAAAATCACATTCGTGTCTTTCAGTGAATTTATAGGTCCCATGCAAGAAATAGGAATGAAATTCAAACATTTGGGCGTCGTGGCTCGGCCGAGAACATTGAGAAACTTGGTTTTTAAATTCTTGGAAATTCAAAACTAGCCTGAAAATCATGAAACTTGGCATGGTGTCATTTCATGGCACCAACATGCTATGGTAAAAAATTGGCCACATTTGGACAAGTTTTGGGTATAAGCTTCTTGCAAACCGGAGCTTTCTCTCAAGAAGACTCATGGTTCCTGAGGTGGGATGTGTCACCTTTGTGTTTGAAATGATATACGATGCCTCCCCCCTTGATTTTTTATAGAAGCAACACAGAACTATATGAGTATCATGCTAAATTTTGGAATTATTCCGGGTTCATTTGGACTTTCTTATAAATTAATTGAATTTATGGTCATTTAGTGTGCATAATTCAAATCTGAACTACAAGCACATGCTCAAGTGCACCAAAGTTGGTTGAAAAAACACATGTGTGTCCTTGGGTGGATTTCTAGGTCGCATGCAAGAAATGGGAATGAAATTCAAACATCTGGGCATCGTGGCTCGGCCGGAAAGATTGAGAAACTTGGTTTCTTAATTCATGCAAATCCAAAAACACGACTGAGAATCATGAAACTTGGCATGGTGTCATGACATGGCACCAACATGTTGTGGTAAATTTTTTGTCCGAATCGGGACAAGCTTTGGTACAAGCTTCTTGCAAACCGAAGCTTCTCTCAAGAAAGCTCGTGGTTCCGAGACGGAACATGTCACCTCCGTGTGCGAAACGGCATGTGTACACTGCCTTCTCCCACCTTAATTTTTTTACATAGGCAGATTAGACCAAATAGAAGTATCATGTTAAATTTTGGAATTATTCCGGGTTCATTTGGCCATTTTTATACATTAATTGAATTTCTGGGAATTTAATGTGCATAATTCAAATTTGAACTACAAGCACATGCTCTAGTGCACCAAAGTTGGTTGAAAAATCACATGTGTGTCCTTGGGTTAATTTCTAGGTCCCATGCAAGAAATGGGAATGAAATTCAAACATCTAGGCGTCGTTGCTCGGCCGGAAAGATTGAGCAACTTGGTTTTTTACTTCCTATAAATCCAAAACACGCATGAAAATCATGAAACTTGGCATGGTGCCATGACATGGCACCAACATGTTGTGGTAAATTTTTTGGCCGAATTGAGACAAGCTTTGGTATAAGCTTCTTGCAAACCAGAGATTCTCTCAAGAAGGCTCGTGGTTCCGAGAGGGAATGTGTCACCTCCGTGTGTGAATGACATACACTGCCTTCTCCCGCCTTAATTTTTTACACAGGTAGATTAGACCAAATATAAGCATCATGCTAAATTTTGGAATTATTCCGGTTTTGTTTGGCCTTTTTATACATCAATTGAAATTTTGTGCATTTAATGTGCATAATTCAAATTTGAACTACAAGCACATGCTCCAGTGCACCAAAGTTGGTTGAAAAATCACATGTGTGTCCTTGGGTGAATTTCTAGGTCCCATGCAAGAAATTAGAATGAAATTCAAACATCTGGGCATCGTGGCTCGGCCGGAAAGATTGAGAAACTCGGTTTTTTAATTCCTGTAAATCCAAAATACGTCTGAAAATCATGAAACTTGGCATGGTGTCATGACATGGCACCAACATGCTATGGATTTTTTTGGCCGAATTGGGACAAGCTCTCGTATAAGCTTCTTGCAAACCGGAGCTTCTCTCAAGAAGGCTCGTGGTTCCAAGAGAGAACGTGTCACCTGTGTGTGCGAAACGACATGCACTGCCTTCTTCCGCCTTAATTTTTTACAAAGGTAGATTAGACCAAATAGAAGTATCGTGCTAAAATTTTGAATTATTCAGGATTCGTTTGGCCTTTTTATATATTAATTGAATTTCTGGGCATTTAATGTGCATAATTCAAATTCGAACTACAAGCACATGCTCAACTGCACCAAAGTTGGTTGGAAAATCACATGTGTGTCCTTGGGTGAATTTCTAGGTCCCATGCAAGAAATGGGAATGAAATTCAAACTTCTGGGCCTCGTGACTTGGGTGGAAATATTGAGAAACTTTGTTTTTTAATTCCTGTAAATCCAAAACAGGCCTAAAAATCATGAAACTTGGCATGGTGTCATGACATGGCACCAACATGTTGTGGTAATTTTTCTGTCCGATTTGCGAAGGCGCACACATTAACAATCAACAAAGTCATTTTGGAACAAGTGTTGTCACGTTACAAATCGGAAACACAAGTATTATTGAAACCGTGGGTGTTCTACTTACCAACTACGTGTCTCCATGTGTCCCCTTTTTATTGGCTAGGAGGTGTCGTGCAGGGTAGCTATTTGAGTACGGGAGGCGTGCGATCAGATCCCTACGCGTGCTCATCGAGAGGAGAGCCCTTTGACCTCTATCCGCCATGCACGTCCCTCCCAACGTTTCCATTGATGGTGCCCAAGCCCCTGTTTCACGGCGTGGCTATGTCTCACTGGACTAAGATTTAAGAGAGAAAAAGGAAAATCTGAAAAGAAAGTTTTGCACGGATCTTGATGTAAGATTCGATGGACCCATATAACATCGAATGCGACTTATGGCAAGACTGATGAATATAAGGACGATGACAATGCATAATAATTGTCTTACATATTTAGGAACATAATAAAAAAAGCCACATGCGGCAACGCCCAAAATACACAAGGGTAGAAGAAGAAGGAAGACAATGATCTGGCTCGCTGATCTCTACTTTCTTGATGCATTGCTGCAGGCCGCGGGAACTAGTCTCCGCGATGAGCAGCAATGAGCTCTTTCTTGTCCTCAAGATGCTTCTTGAGAGCATCCAGGGATTCCTCCACTAGCCTTCTGCGCTTGATGCGCATCATGGCATTCTCGTCCATAAGTTTCTTGACGATGATGCCCGTCCTCTTCAACAAGGCAGTGGTATCCTCCTGCTGCTCCACACTTCCGACGATCTTCACCTTCAGCAGGTCGCAATCGGCCGGGAGCTTCGCATTGCTCTCATTTAGTTGCCGGATGATGCCGATAGTTTGTTGAAGCAAGGCTTTCATGTCGTCATGCACCCTCGCCCAGGCGGAGATCTGATCCATCTGGCTATGGACGATTGAATGCATGCACCTGTAAGAGTCCTCGCCTGCCCACGAGACATTTTCCTAGGCCGTCGCGGCGCGGTAGGACATATCTGCTACATTCGCGGCGTGGCGGGACATCTCTTTTGCTTCCATGGCGCGGCCAGACCAGTCTGCCAGATTGACGGAGCGACGGGACCTCTATGCTGCTTTGGTGGCGCGGCGGGACCTCTATGCTGCTACGGCCGAACGGCGGCACATGTCGGGTGCTTTCGTGGCGAGGCGGGACATCCCTCGTGCTTCTGCTTCTATGCTTGCCTCTCCCTGGTGGCAATCTCTCGACCCAGAACTCGCGCTGGCCATGGCAGACGCAAGGTAACGATGATGAATGACTTGTTTGTTTTTGTGGATGAGGAGTTCAGGAGGAATGTGCAGTCATCTTGGAGTAGTAGTATTTATAACCGAGTACTAATGCGCTCCTAAGTGGGAAACCGTTTAGGTTTTGATCGGTGTGAACATGTTTGCAATTAAATATAGTATGGTAGTAATTTAGAATGTGATGAGATGCAGGCTCAAAATTTATTGAAGGTTCTAAGTGCGGCACTATTCCCGGAAGGCGTAACATGGGCACACTTTCTTGGCCTCGTACGTGGCGTTTGCACCATAGGATGCACCGCAATAGGCAATGTCAGCACACGTCTTGTTCCAACAACTGTGCGCGCTCATCATTACCATCGCCCACGATTCTTTTAATTAGAATTTGTGTCCATCTAGCGCACACACATGATCTGTCTAACTATTTATGTTTGTTGTGGCTAATCGCAAACAGTTCATCTGTGTGAAGTGTATGCAATCAATCGCAGAGATCTGGCTAACCGTTTCTGTTCTGTTGCCTAATCGCAAACAGTTAATCCTTCTGAAGCGTATGCCCTTAATCGCACACACCTTTATCTAGCTGCCCGTTTGTGTTGTTCCTCCTCATCACAAACAGTTCACCCGAATGAACCGTATGTTGTATATCGCACGTACCTTCATCTGGCTGCCCGTTTCTTTTGTTCCTCCTCATCACAAACAGTTAATTGAACTAAACCGTCTTCCCTTCATCGCACACGCAACTAAAATCTGAACCGTGTTTGATTTATCCGTCATCGCAAACGTTTTGCACCTTTTTGGACATTTTTTACACCACCGTTTGCAATTATTGCACCGCACACAGTTTCTTCGAAGGGTCTGTGATCGTAGTGTCGCGTTAGGAGCATCCTGCAATAGTGTATATTAAGATTTTAGGTTTTTTTTTGCGAAATCGGTAGAAGTAAAAGGAGCAGCTGTTCCGTCCGCCGCTCGCTGACCGGACGACGCACTCCTCATAGGGCGTCACGGCCCACTCCAGCTCCGCCACCACCTCCGACATCACCGGCCGCCTGCACCCACTCTGCCGTGAACCGCCGCCACCGCCTCACGCCGGTGGATGCTCGCTCAGCGTGCTTGATGGAAACCTCCCGCCCGTTGGGCAGTTTCGCGGAGGCGCAGCTTTGGGTCTATGTACCGCCTATCCAGCTCTAGTGGCCATGCGGGATCTTCGTGGGCAATAGACTATGACATGTACGAGCTGCTGGGGGTGGATCCCTCATCACCACATGCTGACTTCAAGGCCGCCTACCCGACGCTGCAGAAGCGCTGCCACCCGGACGTAACCGGGAATGACGATGATGCCGGGCATGGCCGGGGTAATCAACGAGGTGTATGAGCTGTTGTCAGACCAAGCGCAGCACCGAGACCACGACCGGGAGCATGCGCGTCGGTCCGAGATCCAGGGCTACACGGGCCACCCGCTCTACTCGTCGTAGCGATGTGGGGACGCCGAGACGCGCACCGTGTTCGTCGACAAGATCGCCTGTGTCGGCTGCCTCAAGTGCGCGCTCCTCCAGCGTCTAAAGTGCAGCCATTGTGGTCATCCTGCCATGGGAGGGCGCGAGGGCCGCAGGGGCATGCTGGTGTGGTGCGTCATCGCCAACCGCGTTTGTCACACCTGCCAACGTACGCCCTGAAGAGCACGGTGACAAGTACGACTTGGTGGACGCGGGCACATGGCGGCGAGCAGGTGGTGCTGGACCACCGCGCCGTGCTCCCTTGCTTCGTCGTTGTCTACATGGTCTAGTCTCGGGAGCTAGACAGCTCTGCGAGCCGGCGCTCCAGCTGATCCGACACCCATGGCCATGGATTCATTCTCGTGTTAATCACCACCACTCACTAATCTGCTAACTGCTAGCTAGGCTCTGATCGATAGATCTCCCCCCATCTCTTTATGATCGACCGATGCAAGTTAGGTGTCCATGTGAGACTGTAAAAAATTACATTTCTATTTTTATCCCCAAGATTGTTGACTAAAATTGTATCATATATCAAACAAATACAGCTATTTCTCGAGTTCAACTCATGTCTTACTTTGGGTGCACAGCTGCATATCCATCCATCCTTGTTCTGCATCACTCAGTTTGACATTTTCAGTTGAAGCAAACATGTTCAGGAATGTGTTCAATCTCCACTGCGCGACCTTCTGATCCAACCATCATTGCAAAGCAAGCAGTCAAGTAGCCACTGCCTATGATAGGAATACACGAAGATGGCAGCAGTTAGGACAAAACCTCAGTTGGACAAAGTTCTGCCACTTTATCTGTTCGAACAACACCGTACTGCTTCAAGTATTCAACCAGAGCGTTGTGCTTCTCCGGTGATCCTTCAGTCCAGAATTGCTGCAAGTTAAGCAACAGACACTGAGATGTATCCCTCATAGGTACATTACTTTGGTATCACTATATATGCTAAAAGCACAAACGAGCAACAACGGATATGTGCCTCATCAAAACATTGACAGCATACACAAATATATGATCACTATAGATTGTGTTACCTGCACTTCATACAACATGAAGTTTCTGGGTGCATAATGCCTAGTTTCAGCATAGTTAGGTCCAGATCTAACCTACCTTTCCACAATCAAGGTGCCACGCTTGCAGAAGATAGCTGTAGCGAATTTTTGGGAACCATGGCTTCACTCGTGGTTGGACCTGCTAGGAGCCGCCGAGTTCATAAATATCGCCCTAAATTTCCCTGAGAGCAACCATCAAAATCATAGTCGCTCTGCTTTAGCGCTCTACTCCGATTAGCTAGCCTTCCTGATTCCTAAATCTTGGCTTCATAGAGGACGCCGTGGTGCTTCTCCAGACCGTCCGCCGCCTCGCCACGGATGCGTTCCGCCACGAGTCACGAGAATGTGAGCTGGTCGGAGGACAGCTTCTCCCTGTCCAATTCGATGGCCAATGTCCCTGCTGCCAGTAGAAGGGCGCCGTCCAAGTTCTACCAGGCGCCCGGGATGCCGCCGGCGAGGTGGTCGGGCAGCGATGACCTGCGGGAAGAGGCTGAGCGCAACAGCGAACGCTGCTGGAGGACGTCGAGCGGGACGAGGAAGACATGCCAGGCACGGAAGTAGCGGACGATGCAGAAGGAGTTGTCGAGCACGTTGCGGCCGGCGTCGAGGCCGGAGAGCATCAGGATGACGCCCGAGGCCGTGGGGCGCCGGGGAGCACTACAAAAAAATTCACTTCCGTGATGATACGTGTTTGTCACAGTAGGTCGTGTTTTTTGTCATGCATGTACATTCATAACGATTTTATGACAGAATCAAGATAGTCGTACCTGTGCTGTCGTAGAAGTGTTCCATGATATTATTAAAATTATCATCACGGAAGTATCCACTTCCATGATGATAAATCGCGCGTCACAGAAGTGCTTTCGTCAAGGGTGACCGACACGTGGCATTCATCGTAATGGAACGCCGTTAAGCTATCGGGTCCGGTTTGGATCCGATAGCCCGTTAACAGCCCCGCCCAATGGGGATTTTCCACGTGTAAAATCATCATTGACTAGAGGAAACACGTGTCGGCTCACCGTTGGGACAGATGTGATCCAATCATTGGACCAAAGGCGCCTATGATACGTCGACACATGGCACGGCCCAATAGAGGTCCATTCCTGTGAAAAGGCCGGCCCGTTTGACTTGGTCAAAAGGTGGCGGGCTGGCCCACGAAAAGCATGTTAACGGCATGTCCGCATATAGCCCATTTACAACCCGCTAACCCAGGGCCCGATACGCCCTATTCGAATTAGGCCCAGTAGTGTCATCTGGGCCGTCCAATATGATTCCAGCCCATTTTAACTTCCAGCCCATGTGTGGCCCATGACTTCTTTCGGCCCATATGAGGCCCTTTGTAACTCTTGGCCCATTAACGGCCCGTGGTGAAACTGGACCGTAATGAACAGTGTATCACTTTATACCCATTAACGACCCATTATTCCATTGGGTCGTTTCCAACCCAAGTTATCTATTGACCTTTTCAGGGCCCATTTATTCTTGGGCTCATTTGCAGCATTCGGTTACTTACGGCCCGTTACTATCATTTTCTGCTTGTGGGCCAAATTCAGCCCGTCGTTACAGTCCGCCCGTTTGTGGACCGTTAATAAGTTGGGCCATTTTCATGTCAAAAAACCGTAGAGCTGTTTTCATACAGTTATCAAATACGGCCCATTAACGACCCGTTATGGTCCACGAATAGTACGGCCCATGATTGGCGAAATGATGATACGCCCCGTAGAAGGTCCATGGATTGTACGGCCCGTAGAAGGCCCATGGACCCTACGGCCCGTAGAAGGCCCATGGATCCTACGGCCCATAGAAGGCTCATGGATCCTACGGCCCGTACAGAAGGCCAATGGATCCTACGCCCATAGAAGGCCCGTAGATCATACGGCTCACAGGAGGCCCATGGTTACAATAGTCCGTGTGCTGCCATGATTATTTTGGCCTAGTTACCAAAAATAGGCTATTGTGGCCACTAGAAAATACAGAAAAAGAACTGCAGTGACTACAAGCAAACAACTAAACAAGACAATGAGGAAATAAATAAGCAAGCATTAATGCTAGCCTATTACCGCTATTACACATATTACATCGCACTGGGCATCAAAGTTCGCCACCAGTGCAAATATAGGGAAAAAGCAGCATATTGCATACACTGGCCGTCAAAATTGGCCACCAGTGCAAATAAACGCGGCAGCAAAACAAGAGCATAACTGAAACAACTTCAGAAGAGCTCAAGAAACGTTATCCTGGGTATCCACCATGCTAGCAATAAGCTTAGCAAGCTTATTAGCTTTGTCCTGTTTGACGCTAAAATCCTCCAACGCTTGCTGTTGCACCAGAAAGTATGCATCTAAATGCTCCAGGGACTTCCGCAGTCCTTCCGCTTCTTGTCGTAGCATAGCTGATCGATGTCTTTCAGCTTGTAGTTGAGACTCAAGAAACCGAATTGATTCAGACAGTGAGTTTGAATAGGTGCAAGCGGTAGTGGCCAGTAACTCGAACACTATACCAAGACAGGACTTTGGGGTTGTCTCACTGTCTTCAATATAGTCTTCCTTAGCTGTTTTATCAGCTTTGTTGGAGACCAACAAGGATGTGTCACTATCCTAAACCTTATCTGCATTACTTCCTTTACCATTGCTTAATAAGGCACTCTTCCCCAATATTCTGTTAACATTCTAAAAGAAGAAACAAGCAGACACATAACAGATTTAGCATGTACTAGTATATGAAACTCATTTCGGTGAACCAGTTCATTAGTAAGGTGGACAGGATTAAACTACAAATTCTTCTATTGCCAAGTACTAGTACATAATAAAAAAATCAAACAAACATATATCTATGTCCTATGGTCACTGCATTATCTTGCCAAATCAAAATAGAGACACGGTTCACATCATATCAGTTCAAGACAAAGCAGCAGTGAAAGAATATAAAGCGTGGGAAACTACATGGCACAACAAGATTTCAGATGGGTACCACGGGTCTACATGTACAATAACACTATTGGCTCTGTTATGATGCTAGTAATATGCATGATATGAGAAGTCAACTGTATACACAATTGAAATTGAAACCAACAGAGCTATTGATAAGAGCAAACCTGTTAAAGAAACATGCGTGAACATACCTGCTGTGCCGATCCTTCAATTTAAAATTAAGTTTGTATGAGTAAATACAGTGATACAAGAGCAAAGCAGTATGCACGATAGCAATCATAGTTAAAAAAGGCGCGCCTAGACTCTAGGCATTGGCAAAACTCATTGCGGATAACTACGCTTAATCTGTGCATAATTGCGCATAAGCATGCGCTTTGGTCAATAATGCGCAAGGCGGTGGCAAAATGCACAATTAACGCCTAGCACTTTTTTGAACTATGATAGCAATGGAATCTTAAATTAGAACAGTTGTTCTTCAGGTTTAGGCACTTGTTCTCCATGAACAGAGTACAGTAAGACGCAAGAATAGAGTACTTAAACATAGAAAATGAGCTTATATACCTTACCACATTCTTGGTTCGGGACCAGTACAGAACAAGGCGTTCCCAGTCATCGTCCAGTAAATGTATCTCAGGAGAACGTAAGGGAATTTGATGAGTTTCTTTGCCGGTGAAGTACATTTTCTTCAGGAAATTCCGATACTGCCAACAAGCATTCTTGAATATAGCAGAGGTATTACCACAGGTTACCTCATCCTGAGTTTCCAAATCGGTCCTTCTCTATAGAGAAAAATGGGAAATTTTTCTGTATTATAACCATCATGGAGGTAGGATGTATGGGACAAAGCAAAGTAATTGCCATGAATAACATTACTTACACATAACTCCTGGACAAACACCTGCAACCGGCATTTTCCTTCATCTTCAGTATAATATTTCCAAGATGGGAAGATACGCACATACGATTTAACAACATCAAATGTGATAGCTTCTTAACTACGACTAGCTAGTTGTGCTTCCTCCATAAGAATAGGCGTACTAACTGGTGGAGTTGGGGTTCGCCGTGGTAGTACTGGCCCTTTGGGCACGGGAGCTGCCTTACTAACTGCTCTTGTTTGGGAGCTCTGTGGTGGATATGGTGTTGTGTCAACAGGAACTGGGTTACTATCTGCTAGGGTTGGGGTTAGATTGGGTGAAGCTGGTTCTCTGTCCATCGTGGTGGGGGTAAAATCTGCGAGAGTTTGGGTTATGTGTGGTAGGGCTGGTTCTTGTGCATGTACAACCGGGGTTCTATTTCCACCAAGAGGTAGCACTGTTTTATTTGAAGACCGTGTTTTTAGTCCGCTGGATACTGGCATCACCCGCTCCAATTCAAATGGCTAATAAACAGGAAACATAGTTGAATATACACACATTGTATGAGAGACAGATGCAATAGATAGTGTGGAAAAAAGGCATGAAATAGTTGACATGTATATTGTTTAACTAAAACGGATAGCATGACATAATTTCACATATATGATGTCTATCTAAACTGGATAGCATAGCATAACATAATTCAAAGATATGATGAATAACTAAACAGGATCGCATGACATAATTCACCTACATGGTATCTAAGTAATCAGGATCGCATCATTTAATTCACATATGTGATTTATATGCTAAACAGAGGGCATTCGATATGATGTCTGAACTAAGAACATGGTGTTGAATATTATGTATGTGATGTCTAAACTATGCAATGCAGGACACCATATGCATGATATGAGCTTTATAACCGTGCCAAGTTTGAGCATACACCTCGGTGAGGGAATAGGACTGGTCATCTGTCTCTGAATCCATCTCTGAGGAGCTATCGAGATGCAACAAGTGATCTGCTTCGACAGGTAGCACTGTCTGCTCTGAAGGCCTTGTTTTCACTCCAGATTTTTCCATCTCCCACCCAAATGGTTGATTCACAGGAAGAGTAGTTTAATGTACAAACATTGTCGACAAATGGAAATGTAATGTAGAAAAGGATGGGCAAGATATCATTCAAATATATGATGCCTGGTTAAATAGGATGGCATTGCACATTTCACATATATTATGGCTGGCTAAAAGACATGAGACTGCATAATTCCCATATATGATATAGAAACTAAACAGGTGGCATTACAGAACATGTGTAAACTAAGCAGATGACATATATGATGTCAAAAGTATGCACTGCAAGGCAACATATGCATGATATGACTAGCATCATCATGCCAAGGTAGATCAAACACCTTGGGGGGTAAATAGGAGTGGTCAGCGGCATCTGAATCCGCCTCAGAACAGATATCTTCCTGTGGATTACAATCTGGAGAGGGGTGGGGAGGGTTTGCCATTGAACCCACCATGGAGCGATGTCTGCATGACATTGTATTGCCGCGCAAAACCCTTCTCTTTTTCTCTACATGTTTAGCATGATTGTGTACAATATCTGATATGCATACGAAAAAAATATGGTGAGATTATGTAAGGAGAGCATGCAGAAATTTAGAGTGATGCTAACAACCAGTGGATGGATCCAAAAATAATGATAGCAGGATGATGATTGCTTTAAATTAATAAAAAGACAGATGATGATTGCTTTACTATTTATTTCCCACCCAAGATGAACAACATAGGCATACCCTAGGTGAACCAGATATTAGACAGACATACTATTCATTACTGCCTCGATATGTGCCCCGCAACTAATTTAGAACTCAAGTTTGAACATTAATTTGGACCTGACATGGAGTCCAAGAGGTGAATAGGACGATAAAGTAGCACATAATTTTAAGCAATGCATAACATAAGCAGAAACAAAAGAGTGCGACCTCTCTTGTGGACCCGTGTACTCCTCAGGTTCATCTGCTGAGTCGATGATGGTGATGCCGTTGCGGTGGCTGCCGGCGGCAGGGAAGGATATCTAAGGCAGTGAAAGATGGTCAAGAGTCGTGATGTCTGGTTTGGTGGATTCTTCTGTCGATGGAGCAGCTCAGGTGAGGTGGACGATGTCGCAGCAAGAGCAGGACAAACCACACAAAGTTCCCTTCGACACGTACCTGTAACTGAAGTAATTCTGTAAGGGCTCATTTGGCTTCCATGATTCTTAAAACGCGGGGATAGGAAAAACACCGGAATAGGATAGGAATGCACATGGTAAACAGAGCATTTGTAAACACAGGATTTTTGTCAACTTGGGTGTTTGGTTTACAGGAATTGGAAGAGCAGAGGAATGCAAAGAAACATGGCCAAAATAAAGTGAAACCATATGAAAGCGGTACAGTTAGAATGTTATTCTGCCACTAATGCACTTGGTCTTGTTTTCATGCATAGGATTTTGAAAAGTAAGTCCAAGTGGATGTTTTGCTTCATTCCTTTCAACAAAATGCCTGAATAATTGAATAGTAGAGTGCCATTGGAAAATTCCCTATTGCTATGTTTTTCCGTTGAACCAAAATAGCCCTAATGGATCGACATGAATGTATAGTAATAAGTGATGCAACAAGTGTACAACCTCTTTGCCGTAGCCGTGTCGACCTCAGCATCATTGGGTTGGTCGCTGAAGCAGTTGAGGTAGAGGTGGCTGTCGGAGGTGTGGAGGAAGATTTGAGGAATCTGTAGATGGCGTCCAGGGCACTGCTCTATTGAGATGGATCGTTCTGCCGTTGGAGCAGCTCCGGTGAGCCGTAAGACGTCAAGGCTGAAGCAGCACAAGACAGACATCGTCAATCTCAAGTGGGATTCTAATAGCATCTCCAATAGATGATGTAAAATAGATGTAAAATTTACATCAGCAAAAACCACCTGACTACAACAGATGAGGTAAAAACTATTGGTTCTAAACTTAACTGTCGAAACTGAAATTTACTGCGGAATCTGAATGCTACTGTCGAAACTGAACGCAATGGTAGCAGAGAGGCAATTGACATGTAGTTTAGGGAGGGCCTGCAGTTCATCTTCAACCTGCACCCCCTGAGCCTCCGGCCACCACCGGCCGAACCGCCAGCCCGAGCGCCGCCTCGCCGCCCCGAAACAACCCCCACCACCGCCCCGGCCAGCCCTCTAGGCCCCCGCACCCTGAACCCTAAGACTTAAGATAGATAGTGGGGTACCTCTCCGGCGAGCCCCCGTCCAAGCTGCGGGTGGTTCTTCCTTAACTCCGGCGAGCCCCCCCCCCAACCCCTGAAAATCGACTGACCCAAAAGTTGATTCA
>NC_041385.1:592556680-592575435 GCF_002162155.2 Triticum dicoccoides | reverse complement strand
CTGAGCCTCCGGCCACCACCGGCCGAACCGCCAGCCCGAGCGCCGCCTCGCCGCCCCGAAACAACCCCCACCACCGCCCCGGCCAGCCCTCTAGGCCCCCGCACCCTGAACCCTAAGACTTAAGATAGATAGTGGGGTACCTCTCCGGCGAGCCCCCGTCCAAGCTGCGGGGGGTTCTTCCTTAACTCCGGCGAGCCCCCCCCCCAACCCCTGAAAATCGACTGACCCAAAAGTTGATTCAGTCGACTGAAGTGTGGCTAAATTGGAGCAGAGCAGCACCACGAGCGAGGGGCAGAGCAGCAGCAGCAGCTGGGCGAGTGAGCGATCGAGTGAAAGCCGGAGCAGCAACAGCAGCAGCGCGAGCGAGCGAGAGCCGGAGCAGCAGCAGCAGATCCGGCTGGTATGGACGCCGCCGCCGAAGGGGCCTCGCACTGAGGGAGAGCCACCGTGGAGATGTCACCCACGGCGCCGGCTTCAAGGTAGCCACTCCATGGGGGGTGCGGGATAGACGGGGCGGCAATCGTCAGAGCAGCTCCTTGGAGGTGGAGGACGGGGCGGCTGAACCGGCGGGATGACACGAGATGGACGAGTGGATCCTCATCCGGGGAGGTGGACAAGGGACGTTGAGCTGTTCCGATGGATGACGTCTTCGGGGAAGAGGCTCCGGCTGGGCAGTGGTGAGGTGGCGGACGGAGGAGGGTGGGGTTTCGCGGCTGGAGTGGAGAGGTTATGGCGTCCTGGGATTTTGAATGGCGAAAAGGGGGCGATGGGAGCGGGTGAACCAGGACTTAGGGACGCGCTTGTCCAAAATGTAGGGTGTGTTACAAAAGTACCCCCCACCGATTTGAACTAGCGGCCCTTTCGGCTCTGGTTAGAAGAAGGATTTTGTGTGTTGGGATTTGGCAGCTGGAGGGAGTTTTCACACGCGTTGTAATTTCGGGATAGCAAGGCGCGGGTTGTGAAGGCGCTAGTTTTAGGAGCACGATTTCTGAATTTTCGGGATATAACAAGACGAGGGTTGAATTTTAGGGACAAGCCTAACATGTAGTAATATTGTACTTGTACGTACCAAATCAATTTGCACTTCCCTCAACCAAAAAGAAAACAAAAAAAATAAAACTATTCACACCACACAAAGAGAGAGTCTTGCCCCGTTTTACAATACAAATGCTATTCAAAGCTACTCGCTCCTTCCATCTATATAGGGCCTAATGCGTTTTTTGATGCTAACTTTTACCAAATATTAGAGCAATAATATATGACATGCAACTTACACAAAAGCACACCGTTAAATTCGTCTGTGAAAGGTTCTTTCAATGATATAATTTTCACATTGTGCATGTCACGTACTATTAATCTTGTCAATAGTCAAAGGCGGTCTTCAAAAACTCATTACTCCCTATATAGATGGAAGGAGGGAGTATGAATCCATGTTATGTCCGATTAAATTTTTTCGCTTGCTGTATAATGCATGTAACCTACTCATACCAACATTTTAATGCATTCCAAATGTCATATATTACAGCTGCAATTCAAACTAAATTTGAATTCGTTTCTCTATTTCAATAAGAATCTACAATCATGATTGTTGCCAACTTCAACCATCATTCGTGTATTACCTTAATAACACACCACTTGATTACTATAGAGATAGATATGAACTATGTGTACTACATGAATTCGAATTCTATTTTTTGAATACACTTGATGTTGATTCCAAATAATTGTACATTTGATGTACTAACTATATATTCATAATCTAAACCATGTTCCGTATGTACACCGTGTTTATCACACAAAGTATATTGCCCCGCCCCCTACATTATGACAAGTATTTAGACCTGAGCTGCAAAAGCCACACATTAGCCCAAATTATAATCAATGTTCTATGTATCATACGTAGTACTAGCAAGATGCCCATGCGTTCCACAGAACATCAACATGATCAAGGGGCCTAATTTGCAAATATGGAGAGGGGTGTGGGTATCTTTTTTCAAACTTGCCATAGTTTCCTTCCTATCCGCCAGATATAAATCGGACGGACTATATTGCAGGATGGCAGGCACACCATCATCAACAACTCCGTTTTTTATAAGAGTAGAGATAAAATATATTATATGTAGTATAACACATTCATAACCACACCATGTCTATCACCGTTATATATATTCACACATGCGTCGGTTTAAAACACTATGATAAATTCTTCAAATATCCGAATTTGCTTTTTATAATGAAGTATGATATCTATTCGTCTTTTACACCCACACAATCCTCTTATCTTTGTAGCTAGCGCTAACTTTCTCTTGTGCATGCACACGCCCGCATCCCTCTCACCCTCCCTCAGCATTCTCTAGCTCCATCACGCAAATTCATCCTTTCACTTTAGGACGTTCACCCACGGTGTGTGTAGGCCCCCCAGCTCCTTCTTTACGGCACACATCGATCGATATGCCTCTCTAGCCAGGTGTGCCTAGCACAAACACAAGCTTCCCCTCTTCTCTTATCACCGTCCATGCCTCACTCCCACCACTCTTTTCATCGATCTCGTACTCGCACACTCCTTCACCCTCGATATAGTATGCCTCTCGTACCACCTCCTAGATGCATCCCTCACTCTCTCTATCCTTCTCCTCGTGCCTCATTTGCTTCTAACACACACATGCATGTATACCGATTGATCTCCCAACATATACCTAGATCAACTTTAACTATCCCCCCCCCAATCGATCGATGTACCTCACAAGTTATGTCTCTTCTTTCTCTAACAAAGGGCGATTGATCTTCCTATGTAGTTACGTCTGCTTACCACAGCCATATGGTCCCCCCTCACCATTCGTGCATGCCTCCTGACCCGTCTCTCACACGCACGTGCACAGACAACAAGCAGACATCTCCTCTCTTATTGATATTGCTGGCGTGCCCTCCGTTTGTCTAGCAAGCCTATCCCACCATTTGTTAGAAGCAACTCCACTACCACCCCCTCCAACACTCTAGCTCTGTCTCTCTCCCAACCTTATTCCTCTCCTGCACATATGCATGGATGTCGATCGATCTCCCTTAATACATGAGTCAGACCGATCTCCTTAATACATGAGGTAGGCCTCTCTCCTCCTCCACACATATACCAGCCATTGTACCTCTATAGTTAATTGGGCCTCCCTCTTCCCCCACCACACACTGATAGTCGAGCGTTGCAGGTAGGTATCCATGCCACAAAGACAAACTGCACATGTCCCCTCTCACGTTCTAGTAGGCCAGCCACTCTATATCTTTGACATGGGCACACACAAATTCGATGACACTCTTTATCGGTCGCGCGCGCACACACACACACACACATCATCCCTCTCTTCGATTCTATGGACACCTCAAGCCGATGATACCTCCACTCTCTTCTCGTGGATCGCCCCCTCTATATATATGTTATATCCAGGACTCTATTTCACACACATTGCATATGTTACATTTTTTGATTGACCCCCCCCCCAAAAAAACTCTCACGAACCCACACACTATATCTCTCTAGGTTTGTATCTCTCTCACACAACCCCACGCAGGTGGTGTACGTATACAAGAAGAGAATAGGTGCACCGTGCATGTACTCACGCTTCGTGCCCAGCCACACCCGTGCGGGTACACGGTGGATCTCATTTCTTTACGAAATGGCAGCCCACGTGCTAATTTGAACGCCTGTAGCGGTTGTTTACCTAGGGAGATTGTGTACCACATGTGCACGAAACACAGTTCGACTTGACGCATTGATGCGTTATTTTTAAATAAAGTTATAGCGCTCAATGGCACATGCACAGAATATAAAATGATTTTTATGGAGAAAAAGGTAGTCCGCTCCACTATATACAATCGAGCCTGCCTGCCTGGTTTGTCGCTCCTCAGAGTATCTCACACAAGGCTGTGCTGGCCTCTCTCTCTCTCTCTCTCTCTCTCTCTCTCTCTCACTGTTGGTCACTGACCCGGCCGCATCCCGTCCGTCGGGGGAAAGGGAGGAAGTGCATCATTTCTCCGTCCGACGGTGCCGAGGCAGCACATCCCGATCTGCGGTACACGCCGTTCTCTCTGACCAAGCTCTGGCGTGGCAAGGCCTACACCACCTACTCGCTGCCGCAGTATGGGCAGATTCTGCCCACCGCCGCTCACCTAGTTACATCCTGACGACCTCCAGGTATCCCCTCCGGCCTTGCTCCACTGCCCTTCTTCCCACGTCGCTGCATGTGGACCTTCCATAGTTCTTTGCCCAAAACATAGCTCGTCGGCCATACTTTCCATATTGCAATCTCTTCCTCACACCGTTTTAGACAAACACAATCGTGTTGTTATTGTCCCTTAGGACAAGGAATATGCTTCTTTTTTGTCGTCGCATGTGTCATCAACTGTTATTGGCCAGTAATTGTTTCCTTTCTACCTCTTTTTTGTAAACAGGGCTATCCATTTCACCTCGTTGCTATTGCGACCTTTTGGTGAACTGCACAAATCACTTTTTTCTTAAGAGTGTTTTGTCCAGTTGTACTAAAATGTCACACGGGCAACGTCTCCACATTTCTGTGCGACTGCACAAAGGGAGATTGGTTTTGCTCTATCCTCCTCATCCAACTCCGAGCCTAATCTTCTCCAACTAGTTAGTCTTAAGAGAGACTGCAAAGGTGATTGGCTTCTATTTGTGTGTTTATTGTTTCATCAGCAGTCCCCTATTATCGTAATCACACTTAATATATTTGGAACAGGGACGCTCAGCTCTATTTTCGTGGAACTGCACAACATGATCAGAATGTTGCATGCTCCAGACAGCTACTTTTTTTCCCAACATGCCTTGTTGATTTAGACAGAGCTGGGGGGGATGTTGCTGCCAATGAAAGCATGGATCAATTTTAATTTAACACCTTCTCACAACTTTGTCTTCAGTTGTGATGTAAATATTAGCTCTAATCTGCTAATAATTGACATGCATTAGCAAGGAAGTTAGTTTTTTATTGTTTCCGAAAGAGCATCGATGGCAAGACACACGAAACAAAAGCTGAAATCTCACACCATTGTACAATTTCATGTTGCTGGAAAATTATTTTTATAGTATGTCAATTATGTAAACAAATGCTGGAAGCTTGATAGCATTGCCAGAAGCCTCTTTAGCATCCGGGTCCATGTGCCATGCACAAAATTATACTCCTTCGTTCCTAAATATTTGTCTTTTTACAAATTTCAAATTGGCATATTTTAGAGTGTAGATTCACTCATTTTGCTTCGTATGTGTACTCCCTCCGTTCCTAAATACTCTATTCGTCTTTCTAAAGATTTCAACAAGTGACTACATACGAAGCAAAATGAGTGAATCTACACTCTAAAATATGTCTATATACATCCGTATGTAGTAGTCCATTTGAATCTCTAAAGGGACAAATATTTGAGTATTCACTCGTTGAAATCTCTAGAAAGACAAATACTCTGGAGTATATTTAAGAACCATGGGGGTAGTGCACAACCGCATGGGAGACTCAGCCCGGTCGTTGCGCCGCATTAATAGTGAGTAATGAGCAGTCAAATCATAAGCCCCACCTTTCCCACTGTAAGTTGCTCGGAAAAAACAACCATCAATACAATCTTCTTTGAATGCGCTCATACTACTCCATCCGTCACTGTTTATAGAGTGCGCTTTAGAAAAAAGAAAAAAAATCTGTGGGACCAAGACGACTAGCGATCGGCCTGAAAATAGCATTGGTAGTTATAACACGGCGTCTATTACTAGAGGGAATAATGCATACACACATGCATGCAGTGCTTCCACCCCGGGTACACACATGCATGCACTTACTCCACTCCGTAGTAGTACTACATCGAGAGAAAATTCTGGACTTGATTGCGGTTACCACGCCCTAATTAATTGAGCATTAAACCAAACGCGTCTAAAGTCTCTCTGGTCGTGGAAATGCATTGAGAGAAATGCATCATAATGAAGCGCGCCCTATAAACTGTGACAGAGGGAGGAGTAGTATGAAGGTGCAAAACCAAGTACGCGTATGGCCAGTCGGTCAACGCACCTCCTCTTGGCATATCACTGACATGTGGGACAGGAGTGTGAGCAAACCGATCTCAATTGACAGCAAAGAGCCAACCCGCCGTTCCTTGAAAGAGACGAGGAGCGAGAACACATAGACGGTCTCGCATGGAGGCCAAGATATATTCGAGCATGGTTGGTTGATTGATATCATCATTACATGTTGGGCTGCCGTTTTCCGCCCTTCTCCGGAATAAACATGTACTTTATCAGAGATTAAAAAATAAGAGTACATACGCTCCACCATCGGTTCTAGTAGTAGTACTACTCGTACTACTAAACCTTGCGCTTGGCTCTTCGCCTCTTTGTGAAGTTGAACAATGATGGTACTCCGCATGTTGGGTACTACAGTGTTTGTCTCTGACAATCTGACACCAAATGGACTGATGCATGTCCACCAAGGGTAAGTTGCATTAGTCAAAAGGCGTAAGCGAGCTTCTCCTCGTTCTGCGAGTTGACGGGACATACCAAAAAGTAGTGTTAGTCCATACTCCCTCCTTTTCGGTTAATATGGCTTAATATTTTTTCCGGGTAAATGAGAGAGCTTTATTCATATATAAGCATTCTTAGGATGATCCTCCAAGACACTGGTCACTAGGAAGTGAGGTACCTCGCAAAAAAAGAAGTAGGAAGTGAGGTGTTTCGTCAAGCCAGCTCTCGGCCACATTCAAAGTGCAGCAAGCACGGTTCGCATGAAGATGCGCCGCAAGGTTTGTTGACCTGTTTACATGCTGAATAACAAAAAAAGAGGGAATATTACCGAGCGCTCCTATTTGTAATAGGATATGAGCCAGAATTAAGCGATAATTCTGGCGAGTGTTCCATGCAATCAACTTCCATTATCACATGCGAAAACCGTCGAAGAGAACCAAATGTGTTGAAGATTGCTTTATCACATTTTAAAATTATAATAATAGTGCAGACGCTCCTCCATCCGGTTCCTAGTACTAGTATAGTACATACCTCTATAGACTATAGTAGTAGTACTAGTACTACTAGTAAACTTTGCGCTTGGCTGTTCGCCTATTCGGGAAGTCGAACAATAATAGTACCAGTAGTATAGTGTATGGTTCTCGCAATCTGACACCGAATTAACTGTTGCACGTCCACCGCCTGTGCGAGGGAGAGCTTGCATTAGTCAAAAGTTTCTCCTTGTCCTATGAGCCACCGCGCGCAAGCTTCTCCCATCCTGCAACCTTCTCCTCGTTCGATAAGTTGATGGGACACATCAAAGTAATGCTAGTCCATACTGCCTCCTCTCCGGTTAATATGGCTTAATTTCAAACGAGATAAATACACTGTCTGTCACTGTATATTTGTAAAAATACAGTCAGTGGACTTCATAATACGCTCATTGCGCTCTATGTATATATTTTCTGGTGTTTACATGGTCACTAGCTCACCCTGACTTAGTATGTGTGTGCATGCACGTGTAGGTTGAGCACTTGAGCGTGACCATGTCCGTTCCGTCGTGTGCTCGGACATGCATGCATTAGGGCGTCGAGCACGTTTTTGCATCCATGTGTACGTGTGACTGTTGCATACACGTAGGGGGAGTACGTGTAGGGGCCACTAAGGAGCAGTCAAATCACACAGTAAGTTAGTCGAAAGAAGCAACCATCATTTCACTCTTCAATGACACGTACGCAATATAAAATGGTTGATATGGAGAGAAAAAGAAAACCACTATATATACACTAGCAGGAGCCTAAGCTACAAGCCTGCTTGCTTAGGTTGCTCTCTTCACAAGCATAGAACGATGGGCCTGATCCCGCAGCTGGGGGAAGGGAACAATGTTCTGTGTAGACGCGGTCGACATTGGCGCGGGAGAAAACTCATAGTCGGTGCGTCCCAATCGGGGGTCACCGCGGTATGGGCCGATGCCGCGTCCCAACCGCCCTTCTAGCTACAGCCTGACATCCCAGGTAGTCCATCTTCCTTTTGGAGCCGGCTTGCTCCACTACCGTAGCTCCATCTCCATGTCATCTTTCTCTACTTCTACCGGCTTCTACTTGTGATGAGTTTATGTCTCATGACCTAGTGCTAGTACTATTATTCTAGTCACACTTCTTCAATATCTTTGCCATCAGGGATGCTCAGGTCGATTTTAGTGGAACTGCACAAAAGCATCATATGATCCGAGGGTTCCAGCCGTCTTTCCTTCGACAGCTTCTACCTGGCCAGGAAATTAAATCCTGCTTAGGGTTTAGGGTTTAATTCATAGTGACCCCATCAGTAGTTTTTCTTTCGTCGCTCTTTGTCTTTAGTTGTGAAGTAAATATTGGCTATGTTCTGTGAATCATTGAGATGCATCAGCATGCGTGTTAGTTTTCCTTTGTATTCGATGGAATGTTGTAACGGGGCAACCTTGGAATAGGAATGAAAATGGAGTGGAAAGTTTCCGTTTTTCCGGAGAAAAAATGCAAACGGAGAGAAACAAACGTTTTGTTTTGTTGGATCGTGCCATCAAGCAAAACCAACGTTTAAATCACGTCGTGTCTCACCCTCCTCCATGACTCGACCCCACACGGTCGCTCGGCATGCCAATCACTGCAAACCGAGTATACAATAACTTTCCCGCCTGCTTGTCGATGGATCGCGCCATGGAGTACTAGCACTACTGGAAGAGATTGACGAGTTGGGGGAGGACAGCTAGCTATAGCATGGACTCGCAAGAACTTTTTACATGCATGTTGTAGCCGGCTATTGCGACCTTTGAACGCGGAGCAGTTGTGTGCACCCCGAAGTGGCGTGGGTGATGCTCTCTCGGCCAGCGTGTTGCTTCAATGCCAGCGCCAGTGAGAGGTCGCGTCCGGTCTGGCCGGGCATGAATGCGGCACTGACCGTTTTGGGCGGGAAGCACGCACGGGTGATGAAGAGGGTTCGAGTTGGTAAGATCCGGCCGTGGCAGCGGTCCGGACATCTGCAAACAAGAGATGGTGTACGTTAATATTGCTGAGTATATAATTAACAACGTAAATAATGTGCCAGTTGGACAAATATGATTGGAGATGGAGATGGAGATGGAAATGGAATTTTATGTAAACACGGATATGCATGTCTATGTCTATGTGTGTGTGCGCGATGACTCTCGTGACCTGGAAGCGGGGGCGTGTTTTTTATCGAGTTTTCTTTCTTGGTACGTTAAAAAATTGTCCGCCAGTTTTCGTTTCTTTTTTCTGGGAGCGCGCGTATTCTATTTTTTTAGGGTGCGCGAATTCTATTTAAAACCACTGCTATGGAGAGATTTTTTTACTCCATTATAGCCTCTTGTTTGATAGAGTTTCTCGCGTCTCGCTCTCTCACCCTCTCCTTATCAAAACAAGATGACAGTGTCCACTCTATCTCTCTCCTCACCGGTGGTCACAGATCCAGCCGAATCCCGTCTGCTGCGGGAGGTGAGGAGGTGCAGCGTTGATGTTGTCGCCGTCGGCGACGGAGGAAGCCGATGCGCGCCGTCCTCTCGGAGCCGGCGCTAGCGCGGACGAAGATCCTCCGCGCCCTTGTTTGCTACCGTCGTGTGGGCAGATCCCGCCCGCCCGCCTAAACGACATCTCGCCCACTTGAGGTATAACTTCTTGTACTGGTCCAGCTCCTCAGGTCGCTGCGTGCGGGTTTTCTTCTATGCGACTACTCCCCAGCTCCCCATGTATAGTAGCTAGGGTTCGTCGGCCGGTCCAACATCACCTACTAGTACTATTATAGAGGAAATGCCACTCGAAAAGTTGTCCTGATTTATGCCTCGGTGGAGGTATACATGTTGTTTCGACAAAAAGTACAAGGTGGTTGTGCGGTCATTGTCCATATGGTGGTAGTACTATCACTAGTTAAATGAAGAAATGCTTTTTTGCTCGGGTATCCTGGTTTAGTTCCCATCAAGATAATTATGATGCTTCTGTTTGTTGGTGTACTTTTCATTAATTCTTATTGATAATTGAGATGTCATTGTTAATCTTGTAAAACAAAGTAACAACACTATATCCCTTTTTATATTTTTGGAAACAGCGATGCATATCTCCATACCCGGGCATGTCTTCCTCAATTTTAGTGGAACTGCACAAAATTGGATGGCCATTGTTGTTCCGCCTCACTGTCCTCTGCCACATGGTTCTTCCTTCCTCGAGCTTGATTACTGAGAAGAAATAGACCACAGTGAGGATTTGTCGAATTTCAAAGGTGCCTCACCCAAACTTGATGCCAAATGGATGATGCATCACCACGATGACCTATCGATGCTCATGGTTGCGCCTCATGGTTGTCTCGGCTGGTGAAGCTGATCGATTTTTAATGAAAAACAAGTTGTCTTCCATTAGTGCTCTTTGCTTGTTACGCACACAGATGATATCCTTCGTCAGTTCACCTTGGTTGTGTTGAAGACGCAGTCGTCTTTCACGTTGGTGCAATTTTATCACAGAATTGGCTATGAACCAAATGTTTCCTCGAAGAAGGATCGACGTTGGTACTAAGAGCATAAGTTTTGTATTGATTTCTAAGCCTTCTCACAACTTTGTCTCCAGCTCCCCTGTAATTTTATTTGTCCAGCTATTAACTTTGATTTAAAAATGGTGTCGACTAAAAACTCGGATGGACGTAGTAGCCCTCCATTTTTATTTACTCCGCATATTAGATTTGACTAAAGTCAAACTTTGTAATACTCTCAAACCTTTCCGATAATTGAAATTAAAATTCTTTATTTGTACACACTCTCACACATTTCTGATAATTTGGCGCATGTGTGGTTGTTCACTTAAGGGAGGGTAGTGTACCGCACGTGAAGGACATGAAGTGCGACCAGGACGCGTGGGCGTGGATGATTAGTTCATCGGAAGTAGTAGTAGTTTTCTTCACTGTACGTTAAATAAAGAGTTTTGTTTTGTACTTACACAATTTAAAACGATTGTTATGGAGAGAATAAGAAAACCACTCCACGAGAGTACTATATGGACGCAGCTTCATTGACTTAGTGCACCTGCCTTTGGGTTTATGACAGGTGGGCCCAAAATGTGTCTAGCTCACCTGTCATACAGCCAAAAGCAGGTGCAGTGAAGGCACCGGAGCTCAGTCCATACTACAGTAGTATATATATATATGCTGGAGCCTCAGCGCTTGTTCACTAGGGTTTGCACTCTCCACACTCTCGCTGCACTACATATATGTATACACACTGGAGGCTCAGTGTTCATTTTCTAGGGTTTGCTATATTCACAGTCCCTCACCCTCCCTTCACCAGATCTAAACAAGATTACGTTGGCCTCTTGTCTCTCTATCCCCCCTCACAGCTGGTGAAGGAGGCGTCCGTATCCCGTCGCACCAGGAAGGGGAGGAGGTGCAACATTCACTCTATCGCCTTCGGCGAGGGAGGCAATCCACTGGCGGTTGTGCTGTTCTCTTTCACCCAACGCCTATGTGGGAGGGCCACCGACCCCTTTTTCCTCGCTGTCGTACGTAGTGTGGACAGATCCGACCTCCCTCCGCACTCCTTGCCACATCCCGACGACCCTAAGGTATAAGTTTCTTTGAAACCGTCGTTGCTCTAGCTGCATGTGGATCTTTTTTGATCTGTAGTCGAATCAAGGTCTTGGTTCAAAGAGGAAAGAAGGGTGCGGTGGGCTGGAGCAAGAATCTAGGACGTGGTTCAATGAGGAAAGGAGGGACGGAAAGTAGTATAGACTGGCTATCCAGCCGCTTTGTTGGTCGAAAAGGGAAAAAGGGGGTAACCTAGTACACACATCTGTAAGGAACCGATCTCTTTGTTGAAAAGGGAGAGAAACTGGGGGGTCGGGTAGTTTATGCAAGACTAGATTTGCCACCCTCACATAGGAAAAAGGTTCAAAGAGAACAAATATGGGACCAACGCATATATGTTGCTTGGCTACATACTCTGCATCACCCATTTATACGTGTGGACGCACATGGTGCTGGCATGTCCCATACAACTATTTTGCTGTTGTTAATCTAAGAATGCCGCCAAAATATTGAAGCAATGCCACTGTTAAAAGTAAAGTACATTTTTTTAACGAATGTTGTTTCAAGAGAATGTCTCTGTTAATATGAATCAATGCAACCATTTTAGAAATGCTACTATCCTACTTTGTTTTCCATCCAAGATAAGATAGATGCTTCTTTCTGTCACCGTTTGTTTGATCCTCCTTTATCGGCAAGTAATTGTTTCCTTTTTTGCCTCTGTTAAAACAGGGGTATCGATTCAACTTGTTGCTATTGCGACATTTTGCTTCACTACTCAAAACACTTTGCTTGATTTCAGTGCAACTGCACAAAATGAGATTGGATTTCCTATTTGTGTTGGCAGATTCGTAGTTGATCTTGTGAGCGTCATGACAGGTTGGTACTTGCCTTCATCCACATGATCGTGCATTGTGTTTTGAGATGTTGTGCTACTTGTATTGGTACTGTTTTAAATAAATGTTGAATCGAAGCTATTGTATTGCTCTATTTTCCCATTAAGTAGTGAACAAAAATGGTACCAACCCAGACATGATACTTGTTGCTTTGTTACAACAAACTCTGCATCACCCCCTTTATAAGTAGATGGAAGCACATGGTGTTGTTACGCCCACTCTCCCCTGGAACTGTTTATGCTTTTTGTTAATCTATTGCCGCTGGTAAAATTAAGCAATGCCACTCTCAAAATTAACTAATGAATCTTATTTCAAAACTGCAACACTTGTTAGGGATTGGCGGGATTACCATTTTTGGGGGGCCGCATGTTTCATCCTCCTTTATTAGCCAGTAATTGATTCCTTTTTTGCCTCTGTTTAAACAGGGATATCTATTCAATTGGTTGCTATTGCGACATTTTCCTTCGCTACGCAAAACACTTTGCTTGATTTCAGTGCAACTGCACAAAACGAGATTGGATTTCCTATTCGTGTTGGCAGATTCATATTTTATCCCGGTGTTCTCATGAAAGGTCAGTACAGGCCTTCATCCGCATGATTGTGCAGTGTGCTTTGAGATGTTGTGCTACTTGTATTGGTATTGTTTTAAATAAATATTGAATTGAAGCTATTGTATTGCTGTCATTTCCCATTAAGTAGTGAACAAAAATGGGACCAACCCAGACATGATGCTTGTTGCTTTGTTACAACAAACTCTGCATCACCCCCTTTATAAGTAGATGGAAGCACATATTTTTGTTGCGCCCACTCTCCCCTGGAACTGTTTATGCTTTTCGTTAATCTAATGTCGATGGTAAAATTAAGCGACGCCACTCTCAGAATTAATTAACTACTGAATCTTAGTTCAAAACTACAACACTTGTTGGGAATGGTACTATCCTGCTTTGTAGTTCTTTCTACATGTTTAACCAAGTTATTGTTAAGATAATTTCTCTGTTAAAATGAATCAGTTGCATAGTTTTAGGAATGCTACTTTTCTGCTTTGTCGTTCTTTATACATGTTTAAACAAGGCATTGTTAAGATAATGTCTCAGTCAATATGAATGAATCACACTGATGGAGAATTGCTACTCTCCTGCTTTGTTTCCCATTAAGATAAGGTAGATCAGTAGATGCTTTTCTTCTGGGAGTACAAGTCATCAACCGTTATTTCTCAGTAATTGTTTCCCTTATACCTATTGTTGCTTACAGGGATATCAAAATTAAAGCTCGGTTTTATTCCGACTTCGATTTTAGTTGAACTGCACAAAAGGAGCCAATGTGTCCAAGGCAAACTGCTGCATTACTGGGTCCAGTTGGTCGTTCCACTTTGCAGAAAGAAGCAGTCATTGTTTGCGCTACATTATAGAAGGAATGACCGAGAATCTTTATAGAGTATTATTAGACGCTGGTGACATGACTAGTCTGCAAAAAGCATTGGCAATTCTACAACACATGGAGTGCACTGGGCAAAAAGTGCCCAAACAAGTAAGAAGCTACGACAGGACTCCACGATCATAGGCATTACATATTTTGAATGGGAAAAGCTTGTCAAAGTTTAGTCATTGATGTTAGCAAGAAGATGTTAGTTTAATATATTGGAATTGGAAAACGTTGTCAAAATTTGCTCATTGATGTTAGCCAGAAGACATGCATTTGATATTTTTGAGTGGGACGCCCTTGTTGTGAGCAGCGTCGATCGTTTTTTCCTATTCCTGTGTTCAGTTTAGAAGTAAATAGTTACTCTACTGAGATATTCATGTGTTAAGAGTTTGTTCTGAATATTGTCTATGTAATGCCAGGCCTTGTGTTTGATTGCAAAGTTGAGCTTGGAATGTTGTGGCATGCGGCATCATAGGCTGTTCACCGTGCCTGAGAATAATGCTTCGTATTGTTTTGCATGTTGATCTAATGCCGGTGATTTGCTTGTTAAGAAGATCATCCTCTTCTGTTGTTTTCATGCTTAAGAAGTTCATCGTCTTATGTTTCATTCATAGCCTATACGACAAGTCGGGTAGGTTAGACGTGAAACCATATGATCTTCCGACCAACTCATGACATTAGGCCGTGATTGGATCGTTGTTTTCCAACCAAAACCGCTTGTAAAACTGATGCTTGTACATAAAAGCAGATGGTCTCGGGCGAAGTGCTTGGTTGGTCGATTTCGACTAGTAAAATATCGGAAGTACTTCACACACGATAAAAACGCTGAACGACACTTGGATGATTGCTAATCCAGCCGTTAGCTGCTGTTTCAGCCTTGCCCATGGATGGCATGATACGCACATCATGCATGTATCGTCTGGTAATGTCGTCCATATAGCAGTGCTCGTAAAATATACACTGGTCTCTCAAATTACACGCGTAACCCGCCGGTTTTACTTACATACCTCGGGCCCTCGGTTTCATTATGCCTGTATTTTACGTGTTGTTTCTGATGACGAGTAAATTACACTTGTATGTTAATACAGGTTTGAAATAAACCAGAGCTCCCAAGCGCGGCCTTACCGTTTCATGCCGTCTCAGTTTCTCGAAGGTGCTCATAGGTGTCCGATGATCCTGGCTTCCTGAATGAGCAGCAGGCAGTGTATCAGCCCATCCGTAGGGCTCCGTCGTCCTTCGAGTTGTTGCGCTCGCCGTGGCGCCGAGCATTGTTAACATCGTCAACGAACATGAGGATTCAGGAGATGACTTTATTTTGACTGGATGACACAAGGGACCCACTAGGGCCATAGCCGTACGTACGCAGGTGCCTCCTTATTATGTACAACTATATATGTTTTTTTCTTCCTCCTGGTTTCCTGACATCACGGTCCCACACCATTGTCAACCTATGTAGTCAATATAAACGAGAGAATTGCACAAGGTGTGGCCGACAGCTGGGACCAAGCAGCTCGAGCAGTATTTGTGTTTTTGAGGCGTGAGCACTGCAGAGTTTTTCTTGACAATGATTTCGTTGTTGTTCAAAGGAGAGCACGGTATTAACTGGGCGTGCTGTGGCCCGTCTACCCAAGCTAGATATCCAGCCCAGATATTATTTTTTTCAAGATGAAAATGGCTAGCCCAGCTATACGTTTTTTTGAGGAATACCCAGGTAAGGTCAACTTGTTATTCTCCGCCCCGTTGGGCTGCAAATCTTTCCTAGGAGGGATGCATTAGGCTTAACAGGAAAATGGGCTTTAAAAAATAATAAATGGGATCTAATTATAAAAACTGGGCAGTAACTATAAAAAAATACACTAAACATGAAATTAGTTTATAAAATAATATTTATGGATTTTGAAAACCTTAAATTTTCATTGTTGCGCACGCAATGTTTCGTTGGATTTTTACATAATACAAATTTATATTTAATCTGACTAGAAATTCCGGGATAAAATATTTCGGATCCCATCAAAATGTGGGAAATTTTATTAAATTCTGTCTTCAATGATTGGTTGAAATTATTAATCGTTGTCCTAGCTAGAAAATGGGTTGTGCTTTTAACAAACTGTAAATGGGCTGTAGTAAATTCCATTAGAATTCAAAAATGCGTTGTACATTCTTACAAATCGCAAATGGGCTATAAGTTCTCTGCCACACACTTGTGGGCCTACTAAGTTGACGCGTATGCAAGGCTTTGTCAACTTATTATAGTCAACACATAGTTCTAGCAGCAATGGCCGTTGGATGTCTATGCAACGGATGTCGTGCTTCTTCTTCAATCTCGGATAATCTTAGCTTAGGCCGCCCAAAAAATGATTCCTTCCACTGACATCTAGGGCGCACCAGTTGGGAGGCTGACCTGTGGGCCTACTAAGTTGACGTGTACGCAGGGCTTGTCAACTTAGTCAACAAACGATTGTAGTAGCAGTAACCGTTGGATTTGAATCAAACGGTCCTGCTGCTTCTTCAAGTGCTGCTCTTCTTGCACGAGCCGCCCAAACCAGTGCCGGCGAGACCGCCTGCTCCTGCCTCCAGTGGCCGGCTGTGCTGCCGTTAAGGCCTCACCGCCCCCTACTACTCCCACCGCTAGCCAGGCCCTGCGGCGACGGCAGCCTCATACCGTAGCCGAACCAGTGAACCCTCCTACTCCTCTACGCATGGGCATCCGCTGCCACGTCTTCCCCGGCTCCGCGTCGTCCCCTTCCTTCCTAGGCCTCGCCGTCATGCACCGCCCTGGTGCTCTCGGCGCGGCGTGGTCAACATGGTCAAGGAACAACTTCCATCGGAAGAGTACTGTACGTGGAGAGGCTGACAGCTGGGTCCACGACAGCCGCAAGGAAGTGCCTCCTTATTACGCGCAAAATAATTATTTCTCCACCTGACAGCAAGGACCCACCGGATGGGCCACCAGTATTTTGCGAAAAAACGTTTCCCCCTGACTGCTGGGACCCACCAGATGGGCCACCGTATTTCGCGAAAAAAAAGGTTCCCTCGCTATCAGCTCGGACCCACAGGAAGTGCCTCCTTATTACGCACAAAAAAATGAATACTCCCCCGGCTAGTTGGGACCCACCTTGGTGGGAGGTTGACTTGTGGGCCTACTAAGTTGACGGGGATGGAGGGCTTTGTCAACTTAGTCAATATGAACGATTCTAGCTCTAGTGATCGTACGATGTCCATCCAATGGCCGTAGTGCTTCTTCAACCTCTGGTCTTCGTGCTCCAGCCGCCCAAAGCAGCGCTGGTCGTGCCGCATGCTCCTGCCTCGCGTGGCCGGCTGTGATGCCGTGGAGGCCTCACCGCCCCCTACTACTCCCACCGCTGGCCAAGCCATCCCTCTACTCACCCACACCCCCTGTTATTCTGCGGCCACGGCAGCCTCACACCGCAGCCGAACCAATGAACCATTGTACTCCTCTTCACGTGGGCATCCACTGATGCGTCTTCCTCGGCTCCATGACGTCCCCTTCCTAGGCCTCGCCGTCGTCCACCGCCATGGTGCTCTCGGCGCGGCGTGGTCAATGTGGTCAACGACCGACTTCCATCGGAAGAGTACTGTACGTGGAGAGGCTGATAGCTGGGTCCACGGCAGCCGCAAGGAAGTGCCTCCTTATTACGCGCAAAATAATTATTCCTCCAACTGACAGCGGAGACCCACCGGACGGGCCAGCGTATTTCGCGAAAAAAATGATTCGCCCCCTGACTGCTGGGACCAACCAGCTACATCTTCGCATGCAAGGAAGTGCGTCCGAGAAAAAACGATTCGCCCCCCTGACTGCTGGGACCCACCAGCTACATCTTCGCACACAAGGAAGTGCGTTCAAGCAAAAAAATGATTCGCCCCCCTGACTGCTGGGACCCACCAGCTACATCTTCGCATGCAAGGAAGTGCGTCGGAAAAAAAAAGATTCGCCCCCTGACTGTTGGGAACCACCAGCTACATATTCGCACACAAGGAAGTGCTTGACAGTCGGGACCCACCTGGTCGAAGCGTACGTAGCGTTGTCATTCTGGTCACGAACGTGTACGTACATACTGGTGGATGTAGAGGCGCGCACGTGTCGTAGTAGAGGCGCGCATGTAGCATGTATATGTACGTACAACGGCCAGGGTGCAAGAAAGAAAATACGGCCATGTACGTACATACGGGCGGGGTCTCGAACGCCTACTCGCGCATACGTACGGCCAGGGCTCGTGTACATGGCTGGGTCGGAACAGAGAAACAGCGTCGTCGTCGTGTTCATGGGGAGGCAGCGGAGTGCGTCGTGTTCATGGGGAGGCAACTGAATGTGTCGTGTTCATCGGGAGGCAACGGAATGCGTGGGAGCCAACCGGCTTGGACAGAACAGGCAATGGAAACGAGGCCTGGCGTACCGCAGAATGGAGGAAACAGCCTTGTGTTCGATCGACCACGTTCGGAACGGCATCCTGTTCACCGGGAGGGGTCTGGCGTACCGCAAAACGGAGGAAACGGACCTCCTACGGTCGAAATGGGGGTCCTGTTGATCGGGAGGGGTGTGGCATACCGCAAAACGGACAAAACGGACTTGTGTTGGAGCGCTACGGTCGAAACCGGGGTCCTGTTCATCGGGAGGGGTGTGGCGTACCGCAAACAGGACTCCACGGGATACTGTTCATCTCCACCGTCGACCTCCTCCAGCCTCCACGGGCTACCGTCGACCTCCTCCAGCGTCCATGGGCTCCTGTTCATCCAGCCTCCACCGCGTGCTACTCCACCAGCTACTGTTCAACCACCCCTCCACAGGCACCCCTTCACTCTCTACTGTTCATCCAGCCCTCCACGGGGTCGTCCTGTTCATCCAGAGGCAACGCCACGGGGTCCTGCATCCACCCCCACCGCTCACT
>NC_041385.1:592544088-592556347 GCF_002162155.2 Triticum dicoccoides | reverse complement strand
CGACAATGCTCACTGTTCATCCAATCGATCAGCTTCAGTTAGCAGCAGTAGTGAAGGAATCGCTCGATCGGGTTCAGTTAACAGCCATCGATCGATCGCTCGGGTTCAGTAACGTGTAGCCTGTAGAGCAATCGATCGGGTTCAGTTAGAGCCCAACGCCTCGCTCGGGTTCAGTTAGAGCCAAAGCCTCACACACACACGCGCGCACGTGTACGAGAGAAATGCGCATCGCTCGGCCCCCGACCACCCACCGTAACCGGGTACTCCCCGAAATTTTCCTCGCCCTCGCTTCTACCACGGTTTTTTCCATCATGGACGGCCCAAATAATGTCAAGCAGTTGCGTCTCCCGCCCGCCCAGGACGAAAAGCCCATTTTCTATCATGATTTTTTGTCATAGAAGTAGGAGCTCACCACATCTATGATGATACCGGGTTTTGTCACAATTATCGTCATAGAAGTGTCATAAGTATGACAGAAAAAAAATTTCGTTCGGCCCAAAATGTCACGGGTGTCTTTTTTTTTGTAGTGTATGGCCCCCGGGTCTATCTTTTATCATATAAGCTTTCAATCTATTTTTATTTGCATCTTTACTTTTCCAATCTATATTATAAAATACCAAAAATATATTTATCTTATCATACTATCTCTATCAGATCTCACTTTCGCAAGTGGCCGTGAAGGGATTGACAACCCCTTTATTGCGTTGGTTGCAAGTTCTTTGTTTGTTTGTGTAGGTGCGTGGGACTTTTGAGGAGCCTCCTACTGTATTGATACCTTGGTTCTCAAAAACTGAGGGAAATACTTAACGCTACTATTGCTGCATCACCCTTTCCTCTTCAAGGAAAACCAACACAAGCTCAAGACATAGCAAGAAGGATTTATGGCGCCGTTGCCGGGGAGGTCTTTGCTCAAGTCAAGACATACCAAGTACCCATCACAAACTCATCTCCCTCACATTTACATTATTTGCCATTTGCCTCTTGTTTTCCTCTCCCCTACTTCACCCTTGCCGTTTTATTCGCCCTCTCTTTCCCAATCTTCCCCTCTCTTTTTCGCTTGCCTTTTTCTGTTTGCTTGTGTGTTGGATTACTTGTTGCCATGGCGCAAGATAATACCAAATTGTGTGATTTCTCCAATACCAATAATAATGATTTCCTTAGTACTCCGATTTCTCCTCTTAATGATGTTGAGTCTTGTGAAATCAATACTGCTTTGCTGAATCTTGTTATGAAAGATCAATTCGCCGGCCTTCCTAGTGAAGATGCCGCTACCCATCTAAACAACTTTGTTGATTTGTGTGATATGCAAAAGAAGAAAGATATGGACAATGATATTGTTAAATTGAAGTTATTTCCGTTTCCCATAGAGATCGTGCTAAAGTTTGGTTTTCGTATTTGCCTAAAAATAGTATTGATTCTTGGAACAAGTGCGAAGATGCTTTTATCTCTAAGTATTTTCCTCCCGCTAAGATCATCACTCTTAGGAACGATATTATGAATTTTAAACAACTTGATCATGAGCATGTTGCCCAATCTTGGGAAAGAATTAAATTGATGATTCGCAATTGCCCTACTCATGGTTTAAATTTACGGATGATCATAAAAAAAATATGCTGGATTGAATTTTGCTTCTAGAAATCTTTTAGATTCAGCCGCGGGAGGCACATTTATGTAAATCACTTTAGGAGATGCTACAAAACTCCTTGATAATATTATGGCTAATTATTCTCAATGGCACACCGAAAGATCTACTAGTAAAAAATTGCATGCTATAGAAGAAATTAATGTTTTGAGTGGAAAGATGGATGAACTTATGAAATTGTTTGCTACTAAGAATGCTCCTCTTGATCCCAATGATATGCCTTTGTCTACTGTGATTGAGAATAATAATGAATCTATGGATGTGAATTTTGTTGGTAGGAATAGTTTCGGTAACAGTGCTTATAGAGGAAACTTTAATCCTAGACCGTTCCCTAGTAATTCCTCTAATAATTATGGAAATTCCTACAATAATTCTTATGGTAATTTTAATAAGATGCCCTCTGATTTTGAGAATAGTGTGAAAGAATTTATGATCTCTCAAAAGAATTTTAATGCCTTGCTTGAAGAAAAATTGCTCAAAGTTGATGATTTGGCTAGGAACGTTGATAGACCCTCGCTTGATGTTGATTCTTTGAAACTTAGATCTACTTCTCCTAAGCATGATATCAATGAGTCTCTCAATGCAATGAGAGTGTCCATTGATGAGTGCAAAGAAAGAACTGCTAGATTGCGTTCTAAGAAAGATTGCTTTGTAAAGGCGTGTTCTTCTAGTTTCCATGATAATAATGATGAGGATCTTAAAGTTATTGATGTGTCCCCTATTAGATCTTTGTTTTGCAATATGAATCTTAATAATAATGGGACTGGAGATGAGTCAACTTTAGTTAAAAGGCGTCCCAATAATTCAGAGTTTTTAGATCTTGATGCTAAATTTGGTAAAAGTGGGATTGGAGAGGTCAAGACTTTAAATAGCATTGAACCCACTATCTTGGATTTAAAGGAATTTGATTATGATAATTGTTCTTTAGAAGGTTGTATTTCCTTGTTGCAATCCGTCGTGAATTCTCCTCATGCTTATAGTCAAAATAAAGCTTTTACCAAACATATCGTTGATGCCTTGATGCAATATTTTGATGAAAAACTTAATTTGGAAGTTTCTATACCTAGAAAACTTAATGATGAGTGGGAACCTACTATAAATATTAAAATTAAATATCATGATTGTTATGCTTTGTGTGATTTGGGTGCGAGTGTTTCCACGATTCCGAAAACTTAATGTGATATTCTAGGTTTCCATGATCTTGATGATTGCTCTTTAAATTTGCACCTTGCAGATTCCACCATTAAAAAGCCAATAGGAAGAATCAATGATGTTCTAATTGTTGCAAATAGAAATTTGGTGCCCGTAGATTTTATCGTTCTTGATATAGATTGCAATCTTTCTTGCCCTATTATTCTTGGTAGACCTTTCCTTTGAACGATTGGCGTGATTATTGATGTGAAGGAAGGGAATATTAGATTCCAATTTCCATCAAGGAAAGGCATGGAGCACTTTCCAAGAAAGAAAGTCAAATTACCTTATGAATCTATCACGCGAGCTACTTATGAATTGAGTGCCAAAGATGGCACTACTTAGATCGATCCTCGCTTTTATGCCTAGCTAGGGCGTTAAAAGATAGCGCTAGTTGGGAGGCAACCCAATTTTTTTTGTGTTTTTTTTGTTTCTGTTTAGTAATAAATTTTGCATCTATATTCTGTTTATATGTGTTTTATGTTTTAATTAGTGTTTGTGCCAAGTAGAACCTATAGGATAACCTATGGTGATAATTAATTTGATTCTGCTGAAAAACAGAAACTTTGCACACACGAAATTAGTTTTGTTAAATCACAGAAACGTGCTTTTTTGTTGATTCTTTTTTCTGTTGGTCAATAGAGAAATTTCCCAGGACTTCCTATTTTGGTAGGATTTTTATAGTTAAAGAAGTATTTGAGGGTTACAGATTCCTACAGACTGTTCTGTTTTTGACAGATTCTGCTTTTCGTGTGTTGTTTGCTTATTTTGATGCATCTATGGCTAGTATTAAGTGGTATGAACCATAGAGAACTTGAAATACAGTAGGTTTAACACCAATATAAATAAAGAGTGCGTTCATTACAGTACCTTATGTGGTGATTTTTCTTTCTTTCACTAACGGAGCTTATGAGATTTCCTGTTGAGTTTTGTGTTGTGAAGTTTTCAAGTTTTGGGTAAAGATTTGATGGACTATGGAATAAGGAGTGGAAAGAGCCCAAGATTAGGGATGCCCATGGCACCCCAAGATATTCAAGAATATCCAAAAGCCTAAGCTTGGGGATGCCCCGGAAGGCATCCCCTCTTTCGTCTTCGTTCATTGGTAACTTTACTTGGAGCTATATTTTTATTCGCCACACATGATATGTGTTTTGCTTGGAGCGTCGTGTATGATATTAGTATTTTCTTTTTAATTTTCCACAATCATCCTTGCTGTACACACCTTTTGGGAGAATCCCACTTGATTGGAATTTATTAGAATACTCTATGTGCTTCACTTATATCTTTTGAGCTAGATAGTTTCTGCTCTAGTGCTTCACTTATATCTTTTAGAGAGCGGCAGTGGCTTAATTTTGTAGAAATTGCTAGTCTCTCATGCTTCACTTATATTATTTTGGTAGTCTCTTAGAACAGCATGGTATTTGCTATGGTTATAAAATTGGTCCTAGAATGGTAGGCATCCAAGTTGGGTATAATAAAAACTATCATAGGAAGTGAATTGGATGCTATGATCAATTTGATACTTGATAATTGTTTTGAGATATGGAGGTAGTGATATTAAAGTCATGCTAGTTGGGTGATTATGAATTTATAGAATGCTTGTGTTAGAGTTAGCAAGTCCTGTAGCATGCACGTATGGTTAAAGTTGTGTAACAAATTTGAAACATGAGGTGTCCTTGGATTGTGCATCCTTATGAGTGGCGGTCGGGGACGAGCATGGTCTTTTCCTACCAATCTATCCCTGTAGGAGCATGCATGTAGTGCTTGGTTATTGATGACTTGTAGATTTTCACAATAAGTATATGAGTTATTTTGACTAATGTTGAGTCCATGGATTATACGCACTTTTACCTTTCCATCATTGCTAGCCTCTTTGGTACTGTGCATTGCCCTTTCTCACCTTGAGAGTTGGTGCAAACTTCATCGATGCATCCAAACCCCGCGATATGATACGCTCTATCACACATAAACCACCTTATATCTTCCTCAAAACAGCCACCATACCTACCTATTATGGCATTTCCATAGCCATTCCGAGATATATTCCCATGCAACTTTCCACCATTCCGTTTATCATCATGACACGCATTACTATTGTCATATTGCCATTGCATGATCATGTAGTTGACATCGTATTTGTGGCAAGGCCACTTTGCATAATTTTTCATACATGTCACTCTTGTTTCACTGCCCATCCCGGTACACCGCCGGAGGCATTCATATAGAGTCATATCTTATTCTAGTTTTGAGTTGTAAATCAATAAAAGTGTGATGATCATCATTATTAGAGCATTGCCCCCCCCCCCAAAAAAGGCCAAAAAGAAAAAAAAAGAAAGGGCAAAAGAAAAAAAAGAAAAGAAAAAAAAAGAAAGGCCCAAAAAAAGAAAAAAGAAAAAAGGGGGCAATGTTACTATCTCTTTTCCACACTTGTGCTTCAAAGTAGCACCATGGTCTTCATATAACGAGTCTCATATGTTGTCACTTTCATATACTAGTGGGAATTTTTCATTATAGAACTTGGCTTGTATATTCCTACGATGGGCTTCCTCAAATGCCCTTGGTCTTCGTGAGCAAGCAAGTTGAATGCACACCCACAAGTTTCTTTTTGTTGAGCTTTCATACATTTATAGCTCTAGTGCATCTGTTGCATGGCAATCCCTACTCCTCATGTTGACATCAATTGATGGGCATCTCCATAGCCCATTGATTATCCTCGTCAATGTGAGACTTTCTCCTTTTTTTTGTCTTCTCCACACAATCCCCATCATCATATTCTATTCCACCCATAGTGCTATATCAATGGCTCACGCTCATGTATTGCGTGAAAGTTGAAAAAGTTTGAGATTATTTAAGTACGAAACAATTGCTTGGCTTGTCATCGGGAGTGTAGAATTTGGGAGCATTTTTGTGTGACGAAAATGAAGCATAGCCTAACTATATGTTTTTTTGTAGGGATGAACTTTCTTTAGCCATGTTATCTTGAGAAGACATGATTACTTTGATTAGTATGCTTGAAATATTATTATTTCTTATGTCAATATTAACTTTTATTTTGAATCATTTGGATCTGAACATTCATGCCACAATAAAGAAAATTACATTGAGAAATATGCTAGGTAGCATTCCACATCAAAAATTCTGTTTTTATCATTTACCTACTCGAGGACGAGCAGGAATTAAGCTTGGGGATGCTTGATACGTCTCCAATGTATCTATAATTTTTGATTGTTCCATGCTATTATATTACCCATTTTGGATGTTTATGGGCGTTACTTTACACATTTGTATCATTTTTGGGACTAACCTACTAATCGGAGGCCCAGCCCGTATTGTTGTATTTTTGCCTATTTCGGTATTTCAAAGAAAAAAGGAATATCAAACGGAGTCCAAACGCAATGAAACCTTCGGGAGCGTGATTTTTGGAACCAACGTGATCCAAAGGACTTGGAGTGCAAGCCAAGAAGCAGCCGAGGCGGCCACGAGGGTGGAGGGCGCGCCCACCCCTACAGGGCGCGCCCCCCTATCTTGTGGGCCCCTCAGGCGGCCACCGACCTACTTCTTCCTTCTATATATACCCACGTACCCCAAAAACATCAGGGGAGCCAACGAAAACCTAATTCCACCGCCGTAACCTTCTATATCCGCGAGATCCCATCTTGGAGCCTTCGCCGGTGTCGTGGTTCTAAGACGGATAGTAAAAAGGGGGGTAGGTATAGAGAGGCAAGATCTCAGCTATGGCGAAGGTGTACACACGAGTTTACGAGTTCAGGCCCTTCACGATGGAAGTAACAGCCCTACGTCTTGGTACCCGGAGATGGTCGATTGGATTATGTGTGTGATACTACAGGGGGTGCGAACCCTTGTGCCAGAGGAGGAGGGTGGCTTATATAGAGTTCGCCAGGACCTCTCCCGCCCTCCATTACAAGGGAGTTAATGTACATAAAGTGGTGGCATTACTGGTAACGCCAGCCTTAAGTGCTATTAATGACCTTAAATACTACAGAGTGAATGCGTGCCCTTTGCACGCTGAGTGACTCCTGGTCTTCGGGAGGTCGAGTGATTCTCTTGTTAGTCGAGTGACAGTAGGTAGGGAGACTCCCGAGTGACAAGATGTCCAGTGGATTGCACTCGACACCTTTGACCGAGGGTCTCATGGGGTCTCTTGACCTTCTTGCCTTCTTGGGTAGTGACCTTGGGTAGGACATATAGGTCAGGCCTATGACCCTACCCCAGGTCTGTATCGTCATCAGTAGCCCCCGAATGGATTAAGGTATGAGTGAAAAGTAGGTTGAAGTTGAATCTGCTCCGAGCTTCGTGTCTTCATGAGTATCTTCTGCAAGACTAAACGCCCGTGTTGATACTTCGGTGTCGACTCAGTCGCCTTGATCCATTCAGTGAGTTGTCGATTGAACTAGTGACCTCATGTGTCGAGTGCTGTGTTGGACCGCGGGATCTTGGGCGCGATTGTATGCAGTGTATCCCGGATTCCGTGAGATACGAAATTTCGGGGAAGCACGCGAGGTAGAGAGCGTCGAAACGGGCGGACCGGATAAGTAGCGATGTCTTGATTAGCACACCAACTTTTTCGCCACGTACATTGCGCACAAGTATTGCGGGAGTTGACAGGATTGCCTGGTCCCACGCGTCAGTCACTCGGAGGTGGCCCTTTATAAGGCGACGGGTCCGAGGCGCTGGCACTGTGCACGCCTGTTCCTTCCTCTTTCTCCTCTGCTTCTCCACCGTGCCCAGCTCCTCCGCTCTCGACGCCGCTGCTCCCCAGCCATGGTGAAGGACAAGACGGCGGCGCTAGAGCGCGCTAAGAAGGCAATGGGGGTGGCGAAAGGCAAGAAGCAGAACCGCAGGTCGTCGTCGCGTGCGGGGCTGCCACCGGGCTGGATCCAGGGCGATTGGATCCGGTCTTCGGTCCGGCAGGAGGATCTAGCCGAACTGGAGGAGTCCGGATTGATTGCCCAGGGAGCGGCGAGGCTGCCGAAGGGGGAGATGGAACCACAACCTCGACCAGGTGAGTGCGTTCTGCTCGCCACCCACGTCGACCGGGGTTTCTCGCTCCCTCTGCATCCTTTCTTCCGGGGATTCTTGAACTTCTTTGGCGCTCAGCTCCACCATTTATCTCCCAACACCATCACATATTTAGCTGCGTTTGTATCGATGTGCAAGAACTTCTTAGGGTGTCGACCGCACTGGGGTCTTTTCAAACACATCTTCACCATTCGTTCCCAGTCGGTAAAAAACGCGAAGTTGAGTGACTCGAAAACCCACGTCATCCAGATGTGTGGGGGTTTAGGTATCCAAAAGAGGAATAGGAGTGCCTTTCCCGCCATGACTCTCCTTGTATCTGTTAGAGGCTGGCAGTCGACCTGGTTCTACTGCCAGGACGTCGCAGCTCCAGGTCAGTTGACTGGTCTTCCCCCTTCTCATTTGACCATGTTCAGACTCCTGCCCCACTGAAAGTAACCGTTGATGAGACCATGGAGACGAGGATGTTGGTGGACAGAGTGGTCCAGCTCATCAACGATGGTGTTACCAGCATGGACTTCTTGGAAGTGTTCCTCAGTCGACGCATCTAGCCTCTCCAGGCCCGCGATCACCCGATGTGGTTGTATTCTGGACCGGACGACACCGCTCGGTTCCATCCAGAAGAAGTGTCATATGAAACCGTAGCTTTGTGGCTGAGGAGCATCACAGGCAACCAGGACAACCCCATAGGATCTAGGAGAGTTGTCCCCTTCGGCAACGGAAACCCGCCCGACAAGGTATACTTTTTGCTTCGACTGCTTCCCGCTCACGCTCCGACTGTACTTCATGTTGACTGACTCTCGTTCGACCGATTTGTTCTACAGGTATTCACTAAGATGCATTCGATGCCCAACGATGAACAAGCTTTGGAGTAGGACCAAGAGGGGGAGGACAGTTCGGAGGAAAGTGGTGAGTGGGAGTCTCCAAGAGAAGAGGAGGAGGAGGAGAGCGAGCAGACGGACGAGGAGGAAGAAGTCGACTCGCCGCCGCGCTCCGAACGTGGATCCAAACAGCAGCAAGATTCGGCAAGCGGGCGCGGAAAAAGCGTGGGCCCGAGTGTCAATACTCAGAAGCGCACTCGGTCGTCGACCCCGGAGCCGACAGAGAAGGTGGCGAAGCAGCCTAAATTTGTTCCTCCCAAGGCCCGGAAGACATTGCCGCGAATTAAGATGGACGTCCCCGTTGCTTCGGGGTAAGTATCTCGTTTGCGTTTTCGTAGGTCGACTGAAGATTTTCTTGTTCTGACCAACCAATTCATTTGTCTTTCCAGTCCCACCTCTGTTGCCACTGACATGGACATTGACAAGGCGCCAGGAGACGAAGAGGCCACCTCACGAGTCGGTAAGTCCGATCGACCAAATTCCATTTAGTCGAGTGGGCGATCAATCGGCTGAAAATTTGATACTTCTCTCTTTATGTAGCTCCGCAAGAGATCCTTGTGCTCCCTGATGACGAAGAAGAAGCGCCTCTACAGGAGAGGAGGAAGAAGAGTGGAGGCTCAAGCCAGAGGAGGCTTGAAATCCAAGTCCCTCAGTCGACACTGGTGCTTGAGGCGGTAGCCGAACATTCTGAAGGGCCGGTTCAGACCAACGTCACATTCGCCAACCCACTGACGACTGATCGTCCGTCGGGGTCGACTGCACAGACACCTGCTGCACCAGTGCAACTCCACTCGTCCGACCCGGTAACTACTTCGACCACTCTGGAGCCATCCCTCTTTGCTACGTATCAAACTCCAGATGACTCACCGGGCGCCACTAGGGAAGCTCTTCGTCAGGTGAACCTTGTCATGGAGAAGGTGAAAGTGATGCATGAAGCTAGTCAGGTAGCTTACAACGCCAGCACTGCCCTTCAGACTAATGTTCAGGTCAGCAAAATTCCGACTGAACTTTTGAGTGTTGCTTTATATCTGATCACCCACTGGGTGTTCCTTCGTTTAGAGTTTAGGAAATCTTCAACTCTGCTCGCCTCGAGCTGAGTCTCAGTAAACTGTTCGAATCAGTGGGGGCACGCCGAGTGCACCCACTGGGTGTAGTCCCCGAGACCACGGTCGACTGCTGGCAGTCGACTGAGTTCTGATGATGTATCTCTCTCTCTCCTTTTTTTTGAACTCACGCTGGGCAACCCTTGCTGAGTATTGAACTGATTCAGTGGGGGCACGCTAAGTGCACCCACTGGGTGTAGTCCCCGAGACTACTGTTGAATATTTGATTTGGTAGTAGTCTTAGAGTAATTTTTCTCAGTCACTATCTCTTATTTCTGTCGACTGACATGTCTCTGTTGCTTGTTGCAGAGGTCTTGTGATCTTGGAGCTCGGCTCACCGAATTAAAGAAGAAGCATATCACCATTGAACTTGACCTTAAACTCGCGAAGAAGAATCTCAAGACTACTCAAGAAGAAACGGCCATCATGGGAGGTAATCATTCGGCTGTTTTGTCTGCTTTGCAATTTGCACTCCGCACTGGTTTTCCTTTCAGTCTCTTTGAACCGAGTGGTTTCACATAAGCAGATGTGTGTAGTGAAAATCGCCAACTTCAGTCTCATCTGAAGAGTGTTGTTTATTTAGAGAGGATGAAGGAGGCTTTGGAGAAGAAGGACCTGGACCTTGTCGTTGCTCAAAAGGAAGCACGTGAGAAGACGAGGCTTGCGGACCAGAAGCTGGCTTCAGTCGGCAAATTGGAGGAGGAGAACGCGCAGTTGAAGGCCACCATCTCGGAAGCTAATCAGGAAGTCAAGCAGCTTAGGAAGGACAAGGAGAACCTGACCACAGAAGTCGGTGGCCTCAGAGCCAAGACAGACAAGCTGGAGTCTTATCTGGAACAACTTGCTTCAACACTTGTTCTGAAGCTTGAAGGTATGTTCATTCGACTAATCAATCCATTGCCGACTAAACTTTGTTGTTATGCTGTCGACTCATCGTTTTTTGCAATGCGAAAGAACTGTGTCAGGACTTTGAAGCTGAAACTGGGTGGGTCGAGATGGGTCTCGACCCCATCAATTGTCCTGTGAAAGATGACGTTGCAATGAATCTGTTGTGATTGGAGTCGCGCTTAGATGGCACGGTTTCTTATCTTGCTCGACTGAAGGCGGCAATGACACAAGTGGATGCTGAACTCTGGCCTCGGGCGGAGCTGTCTCTAGACCTCGAGTCCGTGATGACTCGACTAAATCAGATTCCAGGCCGAGTGCAAGAGTGGAAGAAATCTTCCACCCGTTGTGGTGCCGATGTCGCCTTGTCTTTGGTCCGAGTGCACTGCAAGGAGGCTAAGGAAGACAAGCTGGCAGCTCTCAAAGTGGCGAACACTAAGAAGCACTCTTTCCAGGACTTCATGGACACCTTCCTCGAGGCAGCCATTAGCATCACCGACAACATCGACCTCGACAGCTTCTGCGATCCGGCCAGTCCTTCTCCCGCCGAGTGACTGAAAAAACATTATGCTTCACCTTTATTTGCCTCGGAATGCCGAGTGATTTTGTAACCATTAAAACTCCTTTGGGTCTGGTGCCTGGGTACTTTTAATCTACGGTTAGGAAACTCTGGATTTATCTTTGAATATGTTGGGTTTATCTTCGAGCGAAATCTGTTCTTCACTTGGATCGGTTTCTCATCGTTTGATGCAGGTGCTGAAGAAGAATACCCAGTCGACCGATCGGACGATCTTTGAGCAGCATTGATCAGTTCATCAGCAAGGCACTCAGCAATGGTCTTGACATTCCTGTCAACCGATTGGACGATCTTTGAGCAGCATTGATCAGCTCATCAGCAAGGCACTCAGCAATGGTCTTGACGTTCCTGTCAACCGATTGGCCGATCATTGAGTAGCATTGAGCAACTCATCAGCAAGGCACTCATCAATGATCTTGACATTCCTGTCAACCAATTGGGCGATCCTTGAGCGACATTGATCAGCTCATCAGCAAGGCACTCAACAACGGTCTTGGCGTTCCTGTCAACCATTGGAGAGGTCTTTGACAATGCGCACAATCTCGTCCTTCTTCTTGATGGTGTAGCCTTCGGGGTGGTGGGGAGGGTTGCAAACTTAGGCGAGTGCTGGAATACAGCTAAGCCCCCGAGTGGGAGGGTTGCTCCTCACTCGGTAGGATTTTTCAAACTTAGGGGACAACTGGACTGCAGCTAAGCCCCCGAGTGGGAGGATTGCTCACCACTCGGTAGGATTTTTCAAACTTAGGCGAGCACTGGGATGCAGCTAAGCCCCCGAGTGGGAGGATTGCTCACCACTCGATAGGATTTTTCAAACTTAGGCGAGCACTGGGTTGCAGCTAAGCCCCCGAGTGGGAGGATTGCTCACCACTCGGTAGGATTTTTCAAACTTAGGCGAGCACTTGGCTGCATCTAAGCCCCCCAGTGGGAGGATTGCTCACCACTC
>NC_041385.1:592477079-592543291 GCF_002162155.2 Triticum dicoccoides | reverse complement strand
GAGTGGGAGGATTGCTCACCACTCGGTAGGATTTTTCAAACTTAGGTGAGCACTGGGATGCAGCTATGCCCCCGAGTGAGAGGCGGACTCACCACTCGGTAGGATTTTTATCATTTAGGCGAGTACTCGACTGCAGCTAAGCCCCCGAGTGAGAGGCGGACTCACCACTCGGTAGGATTTTTATCACTTTGGCGAGTACTGGACTGCAGCTAAGCCCCCGAGTGAGAGGCGGACTCACCACTCGGTAGGATTTTTATCCCGTCATCTTAGGCGAAACAGATTCGCAGCTAAGGCAATACGTACAAAAGAAATAAACAACAATCATTCGGAAGAAAGTAAAATAATGTCTTTTGATAGCCAAGCTAAGAGGTATATCTTATTACATCTCGTCAGTCTAAATTCTTAAGAATAAAAAGGGCGGAGCAGATCCGCATTCCAAGAGCGCGGTTCATCTTTGTTGTGCTCGACATTGAAGAGATGGTATGCTCCGTTGTGGAGTACCTTGGTAACGACGAAAGGGCCCTCCCAAGCAGGGGCGAGCTTGTGTGGCTTCTGCTGATCCACTCGAAGAACCAAGTCTCCTTCTTGAAATTCCCGACCCCTTACGTCCCTGGCATGGAATCGACGCAGGTCTCGTTGATAAATGGTCGACCGGATCAAGGCCATTTCTCTTTCTTCCTCCAGAAGGTCTATTGCATCTTGTCGAGCTTGTTCTGCTTCCTCTTCCAAGAAGAGTTCGACTCGGGGAGCATTGTGGACCAAATCACTGGGAAGCACGGCTTCGGCTCCATAGACTAAGAAGAATGGAGTCCGTCCGGTCGACCGATTGGGAGTTGTCCTTAGGCTCCAAAGCACTGACGGGAGCTCATCAACCCAAGCTCCTGCTGCATGCTTAAGGTCACGCATCAACCGGGGCTTCAGTCCTTTGAGAATCAATCCATTCGCTCGCTCAGCTTGCCCATTCGACTGAGGATGGGCGACCAAAGCGTAATCAACCCTCATACCTTGGGAGGCACAAAAGGCTCTGAATTCATCGGAGTCGAAGTTCGACCCGTTGTCCGTGATGATGTTGTGTGGCACACCATATCTGAATATCAATTCTCTAATGAAACTCACGGCAGTACTTGCTTCAAGGTTTTTAATGGGCTTAGCTTCGATCCACTTGGTAAACTTGTCGACTGCTGCTAGCACGTGGGTAAATCCGCTCCTGCCAGTCCTCAGGGGTCCAACCATGTCCAATCCCCAAACAGCAAAAGGCCAGACGAGTGGGATAGTCTTCAGAGACGATGCAGGTTTATGGGACATGTTGGAGTAAAACTGACAACGTTCACACTTGTCCACTATTTCTTTTGCCATCTCATTGGCACGTGGCCAGTAAAATCCGGCTCGGTATGCTTTGGCCACGATGGTCCGAGAGGACGCATGGTGACCACAGGTCCCCGAGTGAATATCATTAAGGATCATTCAGCCTTCTTCTGGCATGATGCACTTTTGGCAAACCCCAGTTACACTTTCTCTGAACAACTGACCTTTTATCACAGTAAAGGCTTTAGACCGTCGGACGATCTGTCGAGCCACGTCTTCATCCTCTGGAAGTTCTTTCTTAAGAATGTATGCAATGTACGGCACTGTCCAGTCGGGAGTGATGACCAAAACCTCCATGACTAAGTTGACCACGGCTGGGATTTCGACTTCAGTCGGATCTGTGGCACTCTTGGGCTGTGGTGGTTCTTCGGTGAAAGGATCTTCCTAAACTGAAGGTGAATGAATATATTCCAAAAACACATTTTGGGGAATGGCCTCTCTCTTTGAACCTATCTTTGCCAACCCATCTGTAGCTTGATTTTGCAGTCGAGGTATATCATGAAGCTCCAAACCTTCAAACTTCTTCTCCAGCTTTCTCACTGCATTGCAATAACCAGTCATGGCTGGACTCCTGACATCCCATCCCTTCATCACTTGATTTACCACCAAATCTGAGTCGCCGTAAACCATAAGGCGACGAGCGCTGAGTGAAATGGACATACGCAACCCGTATAAAAGTGCTTCATATTCGGGTTCATTATTGGAGGAATCAAAATGAATCTGGAGAACATAACTAAGCTTGTCTCCACGGGGGGATACCAATACTACTCCAGCGCCTGAACCATTCAGCATCTTGGAGCCATCAAAGAACATAGTCCAATGCTCTGAGTGAACTTGAGTCGGCAATTGCTACTCAATCCACTCGGCAAGGAAATCTGCAATTGCTTGGGACTTGATAGCCTTCTTTGCCTCAAACTTGATATCCAATGGAAGGAGTTCAATCGCCCATTTTGCCACTCGACCAGTTGCATCTCTGTTATTCAGAATTTCAGATAGTGGCGCGTCGCTGACGACTGTAATGGAGTGATCAGAGAAATAATGCGCAACCTTCTTCATGGTCATGTATATTCCATAGACAAGCTTCTAATAATGCGGATATCGTTGCTTGGATGGAGTCAAAACTTCAGAGAGATAATAAACTGGGCGTTGAACCTTGTAAGCTTTTCCTTCCTCTTCTCGCTCGACCGTGAGTACTGTACTGACAACTTGTCCAATGGCTGCAATGTAAAGCAGTAAAGGCTCTTTTCTGATTGGCGCAGCGAGCACCGGCTGGGTGGAAAGCAGGGCTTTGAGCTCTGCAAACGCTGCATCAGCTTCCTAAGTCCACTCGAACTTATCAGATTTCTTCATTAGTCGGTAAAGAGGCAAAGCCTTTTCACCGAGACGAGAAATGAATCGACTCAAGGCGGCCAAACAACCAGTCAGCTTCTGAATGTCATGCACTCACACGGGGCGTTTCATTCGGAGAATGGTATCAACTTTTTTCTGGATTGCCGTCGATTGCTCGTTCGGAAACGAGAAAACCGAGCAACTTTCCTCCTGGAACTCTGAATGTGCATTTTGACGGATTAAGCTTGATATGGTACCATCTTAGGTTGGCAAAGGTTTCTGCGAGATCAGTCAATAGGTCAGAACCTTTGCGAGACTTTACCATAATGTCATCCATGTATGCTTCCACATTCCGACTGATTTGAGTGAGCAGGCGCTTCTGAATCATTCTCATGAATGTGACTCCAGCATTTTTAAGACCAAATGGCATGGTGACATAACAAAAGCACCCGAATGGGGTGATGAAGGCTGTTTTTATTTCGTCGGGGCCATACAGTCGGATATGATGATACCCGGAATATGCATCTAAGAAAGACAAGCGCTCACACCCCGCAGTCGAGTCAATAATCTGATCTATGCGAGGGAGAGGGAAGTGATCTTTCAGGTAGGCCCGATTAATATGCTTGAAATCAATGCACATATGAAGTGAATCATCCTTCTTACGGGCCATGACTACATTGGCTAACCAATCGGAGTGGTAGATTTCACGGATGAACTCTGCTGCCAACAGTCGAGCCACTTCTTCGGCAATTGCTTTTCTCTTCGGCACGGCGGACCGCCGAAGGTGCTCTTTGACGGGTTTTGCCATGGGGTCGACACGCAAACGGTGCTCAGCCAGTTCTCTGGGTACACCTGGCATGTCAGAGGGTTTCCATGCGAAGATGTCCCAGTTCTCACGGAGGAACTGGATGAGCGCTTCTTCCTATTTGCTGTCGAGTGTTGTTGATATATGAGTCGGTGCAGCATTGGCATCAGTCGGGTGAATATGGATCGGCTTTGTTTCACCGGTCGACTGAAATGCAGAGTCTGTAGCAGGCTTCTTGGCTCGGAGCAAATCACTCGGATCTTCACTCTTCTGATACTCTTGGAATTCTACTGCTGCCATATGTGCATCAGCGATTTTGGAACCTTTCTGGAAACACTCTTCTGCCTTCTGCCGATTGCCAGTGACTGTGATCACACCTTTGGGGACAAGCATCTTCAGCTTGAGGTACACATAACACAGTCGAGCCATGAAACGTGTGAAGGAAATATGCCCTAGAGGCAATACTAAAGTTATTATTTATTTCCTTATTTCATGATTAATGTTTATTACTCATGCTAGAATTGTATTAACCGGAAACATAATATATGTGTGAATACATAGACAAACATAGTGTCACTAGTATGCCTCTACTTGACTAGCTCGTGAATCAAACATGGTTAAGTTTCCTAGCCATGGACAAAAGAGTTGTCATTTGATTAACGGGATCATATCATTAGGAGAATGATGTGATTGACATGACCCATTCCGTTAGCCTAGCACTTGATTGTTTAGTATGTTGCTATTGCTTTCTTCATGACTTATACATGTTCCTGTAACTATGAGATTATGCAACTCCCGTTTACCAGAGGAACACTTTGGGTGCTACCAAACGTCACAACATAACTGAGTGATTATAAAGGAGTACTACAGGTGTCTCCAAAGGTACATGTTGGGTTGGCGTATTTCGAGATTAGGTTTTGTCACTCCGATTGTCGGAGAGGTATCTCTGGGCCCTCTCGGTAATGCACATCACTATAAGCCTTGCAAGCAATGTGACTAATGAGTTAGTTGCGGGATGATGCATTACGTAACGAGTAAAGGGACTTGCCGGTAACGAGATTGAACTAGGTATTGGATACCGATGATCAAATCTCGGGCAAGTAACATACCGATGACAAAGGGAACAACGTATGTTGTTATGCGGTTTGACCGATAAAGATCTTCGTAGAATATGTAGGAACCAATATGGGCATCTAGGTTCCGCTATTGGTTATTGACCGAGAATAGTTCTAGGTCATGTCTACATAGTTCTCGAACCCGTAGAGTCCGCACGCTTAACATTACGATGACAGTTTTATTATGAGTTTATAAGTTTTGATGTACTGAAGTTTGTTTGGAGTCCCGGATGTGATCACGGACGTAACGAGGAGTCTCGAAATGGTCGAGACATAAAGATTGATATATTGGAAGCCTATATTTGGACATCAGAATTGTTCCGGGTGAAATCGGCATTTTATCGGAGCACCGGGAGGTTACCGGAACCCCCCGGGGGGTTATTGGGCCTACATGGGCCTTGAGGGAGAAGAGGGAAGGAGGCAGGAGGGGGCCGCACGCCCTTCCCCTTCCTAGTCCGAATAGGACAAGAGAAGGGGGGCGGCGCCCCCCCCCCTTTCCTTCCCCTCTTCCTCCTCTTTCCCCCCTTCTCCTATTCCAACTAGGAAAGAAGGGAGTCCCATTCCCGGTGGGAGTAGGACTCCCCCCCTTGGCGCGCCTTCCTTGGCCGGCCGCCTCCTCCCCCTGGCTCCTTTATATACGGGGGCGGGGGGCACCCCATAGACACACAAGTTGATCTATGGATCGTTCCTTAGCCGTGTGCGGTGCCCCCCTCCACCATATTCCACCTCGGTCATATCGTCGCGAAGTTTAGGCGAAGCCCTGCGCCAGTAGAACATCATCATCGTCACCACGCCATCGTGCTGACGGAACTCATCCCCGAAGCTTTGCTGGATCGGAGCCCGGGGATCGTCATCGAGCTGAACGTGTGCTGAACTCGGAGGTGTCGTACGTTCGGTGCTTGGATCGGTCGGATCGTGAAGATGGACGACTACATCAACCGCGTTGTGCTAACGCTTCCGCTTATGGTCTACAAGGGTACGTGGACAACACTCTCCCCTCTCGTTGCTATGCCATCACCATGATCTTGCGTGTGCGTAGGAATTTTTTTGAAATTACTACGTTCCCCAACAGTGGTATCAGAGCCTAGGTTTTATGCGTTGATGTTATATGCACGAGTAGAACACAAGTGAGTTGTGGGCGATACAAGTCATACTGCTTACCAGCATGTCATACTTTGGTTCGGCGGTATTGTGAGATGAAGCGGCCCGGACCGACATTACGCGTACGCTTACGCGAGACTGGTTTCACCGTTACGAGCACTTGTGCTTAAAGGTGGCTGGCGGGTGTCTGTCTCTCTCACTTTAGCTGAATCGAGTGTGGCTACGCCCGGTCCTTGCGAAGGTTAAAATATCACTAACTTGACGAACTATCGTTGTGGTTTTGATGCGTAGGTAAGAACGGTTCTTGCTAAGCCCGTAGCAGCCACGTAAAATTTGCAACAACAAAGTAGAGGACGTCTAACTTGTTTTTGCAGGGCATGTTGTGATGTGATATGGTCAAGACGTGATGCTATATTTTATTGTATGAGATGATCATGTTTTGTAACCGAAGTTATCGGCAACTGGCAGGAGACATATGGTTGTCGCTTTATTGTATGAAATGCAAACGCCCTGTAATTGCTTTACTTTATCACTAAGCGGTAGCGATAGTCGTAGAAGCAATAGTTGGCGAGACGACAATGATGCTACGATGGAGATCAAGGTGTCGCGCCGGTGACGATGGTGATCATGACGGTGCTTCGAAGATGGAGATCACAAGCACAAGATGATGATGGCCATATCATATCACTTATATTGATTGCATGTGATGTTTATCCTTTATGCATCTTATCTTGCTTTGATTGACGGTAGCATTTTAAGATGATCTCTCACTAAAATTATCAAGAATTGTTCTCCCTGAGTATGCACCGTTGCCAAAGTTCGTCGTGCCCACACACCATGTGATGATCGGGTGTGATAAGCTCTACGTCCATCTACAACGGGTGCAAGCCAGTTTTGCACACGCAGAATACTCAGGTTAAACTTGACGAGCCTAGCATATGCAGATATGGCCTCGGAACGCGGAGACCGAAAGGTCGAGCATGAATCATATAGTAGATATGATCAACATAGTGATGTTCACCATTGAAAACTAGTCCATCTCACGTGATGATCGGTTATGGTTTAGTTGATTTGGATCACGTGATCACTTAGAAGATTAGAGGGATGTCTTTCTAAGTGGGAGTTCTTAAGTAATATGATTAATTGAACTTTAATTTATCATGAACTTAGTCCTGGTAGTATTTTGCAAATTATGTTGTAGATCAATAGCTCACGTTGTTGCTTCCCTATGTTTTTTGCTTCCCTATGTTTTTATATGTGTTCCTAGAGAAAACTAAGTTGAAAAATGTTAGTAGCAATGATGCGGACTTGGTCCGTGATCTGAGGTTTATCCTCATTGCTGCACAGAAGAATTATGTCATTGATGCACCGCTAGGTGACAGACCTATTGCAGGAGCAGATGCAGACGTTATGAAAGTTTGGCTAGCTCAATATGATGACTACTTGATAGTTTTGTGCACCATGCTTTACGGCTTAGAATCGGGACTTCAAAGACGTTTTGAACGTCATGGACCATATGAGATGTTCCAAGAGTTGAAGTTAATATTTCCAGCAAATACCCGAGTTGAGAGATATGAAGTCTCCAACAAGTTCTATAGCTAAAAGATGGAGGAAAATCACTCAACGAGTGAGCATGTGCTCAGATTATCTGGGTACTTCAATCGCTTGAATCAAGTGGGAGTTAATCTTCCAGATAAGATAGTGATTGACAGAATTCTCAACTCACCATCACCAAGTTAGTAGAACTTTGTGATGAACTATAGTATGCAAGGGATGACGAAAACGATTCCCGAGCTCTTTGTGATGTTGAAATCAACGAAGGTAGAAATCAAGAAAGAGCATCAAGTGTTGATGGTTGACAAGATCATTGGTTTCAAGAAAAAGGGCAAAGGGAAAGAAAGGGGCACTTCAAGTAGAATGACAAGCAAGTTCTCACTCCCGCGAAGAAGCCCAAAGCTGAACCTAAAGCCTGAAACTGAGTGCTTCTACTGCAAAGGAAATGGTCACTGGAAGTGGAACTACTCCAAATATTTGGTGGATAAGAAGGATGGCAAAGTGAACAAGGGTATATTTGATATACAGGTTATTGATGTGTACCTTACTAGTGTTTATAGTAGCTCCTGAGTATTTGATACTTGTTCGGTTGCTAAGATTAGTAACTCGAGACAGGAGTTACAGAATAAACAGAAACTAGTTGAGGGTGAAGTGGCAATGTGTGTTGGAAGTGGTTCCAAGATTGATACGATCATCATCGCACACTCCCTATACTTTCGGGATTAGTGTTAAACCTAAATAAATGTTATTTGGTGTTTGCGTTGAGCATAAATATGATTTGATCATGTTTATTGCAATACGGTTATTCATTTAAAGTCAGAGAATAATTGTTGTTCTGTTTACATGAATAAAACCTTCGATGGTTATACACCCAATGAAAATAGTTTGTTGGATCTTGATCATAGTGATACACATATTCATAATATTGATGCCAAAAGATGCAAAGTTAATAATGATAGTGCAACTTATTTGTGGCACTGCCGTTTGGGTCATATCGGTGTAAAGCGCATGAAGAAACTCCATAAAGATGGATTTTCGGAATCACTTGGTTATGAATCATTTTATGCTTGCGAACCGTGCCTTTTGGGCAAGATGACTAAAACTCCGTTCTCTGGAACAATGGAACAAGCTGCTGACTTATTGGAAATAATACATACCGATGTATGCGATCCAATGAGTGTTGATGCTCGTGGCAAGTATCGTTATTTTCTGACCTTCACACGATGATTTGAGCAGATATGGGTATATCTACTTGATGAAACATAAGTCTGAAATAGTTGAAAGGTTCAAAGAATTTCAGAGTGAAGTGGAAAAATCATCGTAACAAGAAAATAAAGTTTCTGCGATCTGATCGCGGAGACGAATATTTGAGTTACGAGTTTGGTCTTCAATTAAGACAATGTGGAATAGTTTCACAGCTCACGCCACCTGGAACACCACAACGTTATGGTGTGTCCGAACATCGTACCCGCACTTTATTGGATATGGTGTGATCCATGATGTCTCTTACTGATTTACCACTATCGTTTTGGGGTTATGCATTAGAGACAGCCGCATTCACGTTTAATAGGGCACCATATAAATCCGTTGAGACGACACCGTATGAACTATGGTTTAGTAGTAAACCTAAGCTGTCGTTTCTTAAAGTTTGTAGTTGCGATGCTTGTATGAAAAAAGGTTTTCAACCTGATAAGCTCGAACCCAAATCGGAGAAGTGCGTCTTCATAGAATACCCAAAGGAAACTGTTGGGTACTCTTTCTATCACAAATCCAAAGGCAAAACATTCGTTGCTAAGAATGGATCCTTTCTAGAGAAGGAGTTTCTCTCGAAAGAAGTGAGTGGGAAGAAAGTAGAGCTTGATAAGGTAATTTGTACCTTCTCCCGAATTGGAAAGTAGTGCATCACAGAAATCAGTTCTAGTGATTCCTACACCAATTAGTGAGGAAGTTAATGACGATGATCATGAAGCTTCAGATCAAGTTGCTACCAAACCTCGTAGGTCTTCCAGAGTAAGATCCGCACCAGAGTGGTACGGTAATCATGTTCTGGAAGTCATGTTACTAGACTATGATGAACCTACGAACTATGAGGAAGCGATGATGAGCCCAGATTCCACGAAATGGCTTGAGGCCATAAAATCTGAGATATGATCCATGTATGAGAACAAAGTATGGACTTTGATTGACTTGCTCAATGATCAGCAAGCCATGTGAAATAAATGGATCTTCAAGAGGAAGACGAACACTGATAGTAGTGTTACTATCTACTAAGCTCGACTTGTTGTGAAATGTTTTTCAACAAGTTCAAGGTGTTGAATACGATGAGATTTTCTCACTCGTATCGAAGCTTAAGTCTGTCTGAATCATGTTAGCAATTGCCACATTTTATGAAATCTGGCAAATAGATGTCAAAAACTACATTCTTTAATGGATTTATTAAAGAAGAGTTGTATATGATGCAACCAGAAGGTTTTGTTAATCCTAAAGGTACTAACAAAATGTGCAAGCTCCAGCGATCCATCTATGGACTGGTGCAAGCATCTCAGAGTTGGAATATACGCTTTGATAAGTTGATCAAAGCATATGGTTTTATACGGACTTTTGGAAAGGCCTGTATTTACAAGAAAGTGAGTGGGAGCTCTGTAACATTTCTGATATTATATATGCAAGGCATATTGTTGATTGGAAATGATATAGAATTTCTGGATAGCATAAAAGGATACTTGAATAAAAGGTTTTTCAATGAAAGACCTCGGTGAAGCTGCTTACATATTGAGCATCAAGATCTATTGAGATAGATCAAGACGCTTGATAAATTTTTTCAATAAGTACATACCTTATCAAGATTTTGAAATAGTTCAAAATGGAACAGTCAAAGAAAGAGTTCTTGCCTGTGTTGCAAAGGTGTGAAATTGAGTAAGACTCAAGACCCGACCACGGAAGAAAATAGAAATAGAATGAAAGTCATTCCCTATGCATCAGTCATAGGTTCTATAAAGTATGCTATGTTATGTACCAGACCTATTGTATACCTTGTTCTGTATTTGGTAAGGGAATACAATAGTGATCTAGGAGTAGATCACTAGACATTGGTCAAGAATATCCTTAGTAAGAACTAAGGAAATATTTCTCGATTATGGAGGTAATAAAAGAGCCCATCATAAAGAGTTACATTGGTGCAATCTTTTACACCAATCCAGATGACTCTAAGTCTCAATCTGGATACATATTGAAAGTGGGAGCAATTAGCTAGAGTAGCTCCGTGCAGAACATTATAAACATAGAATATTTGCAAAATACATACGGCTCTGAATGTGACAGACCCGTTGACTAAGCTTCTCTCACGAGCAAAACATGATCACACCTTAGTACTCTTTGGGTGTTAATCACATAACGATGTGAACTAGATTATTGACTCTAGTAAACCCTTTGGGTGTTGGTCACATGACGATGTGAACAATGGGTGTTAATCATATACAGATATGAATATTGGTGTTAAATCACATGGCGATGTGAACTAGATTATTGACTCTAGTGCAAGTGGGAGACTGATGGAAATATGCCCTAGAGGAAATACTAAAGTTATTATTTATTTCCTTATTTCATGATAAATGTTTATTATTCATGCTAGAATTGTATTAACCGGAAACATAATACATGTGTGAATACATAGACAAACATAGTGTCACTAGTATGCCTCTACTTGACTAGCTCGTGAATCAAACATGCTTAAGTTTCCTAGCCATGGACAAAAGAGTTGTCATTTGATTAACGGGATCACATCATTAGGAGAATGATGTGATTGACATGAACCATTCCGTTAGCCTAGCACTTGATCGTTTAGTATGTTGCTATTGCTTTCTTCATGACTTATACATGTTCCTGTAACTATGAGATTATGCAACTCCCGTTTACCGGAGGAACACTTTGGGTGCTACCAAATGTCACAACGTAACTGGGTGATTATAAAGGAGTACTACAGGTGTCTCCAAAGGTACATGTTGGGTTGGCGTATTTCGAGATTAGGTTTTGTCACTCCGATTGTCGGAGAGGTATCTCTGGGCCCTCTCGGTAATGCACATCACTATAAGCCTTGCAAGCAATGTGACTAATGAGTTAGTTGCGGGATGATGTATTACGTAACGAGTAAAGAGACTTGCCGGTAACGAGATTGAACAAGGTATTGGATACCGACGATCAAATCTCGGGCAAGTAACATACCGATGACAAAGGGAACAACGTATGTTGTTATGCGGTTTGACCGATAAAGATCTTCGTAGAATATGTAGGAACCAATATGGGCATCCAGGTTCCGCTATTGGTTATTGACCGAGAATAGTTCTAGGTCATGTCTACATAGTTCTCGAACCCGTAGGGTCCGCACGCTTAACGTTGCGATGACAGTTTTATTATGAGTTTATAAGTTTTGATGTACCGAAGTTTGTTCGGAGTCCCGGATGTGATCACGGACGTAACGAGGAGTCTCGAAATGGTCGAGACATAAAGATTGATATATTGGAAGCCTATATTTGGACATCGGAATTGTTCCGGGTGAAATCGGCATTTTACCGGAGCACCGGGAGGTTACCGGAACCCCCCGGGGGGTTATTGGGCCTACATGGGCCTCGAGGGAGAAGAGGGAAGGAGGCAGGAGGGGGCCGCGCGCCCCTCCCCTTCCTAGTCCGAATAGGACAAGAGAAGGGGGGCGGCGCCCCCCCTTTCCTTCCCCTCTTCCTCCTCTTTCCCCCCTTCTCCTATTCCAACTAGGAAAGAAGGGAGTCCTACTCCCGGTGGGAGTGGGACTCCCCCCTTGGCGCGCCCTCCTTGGCCGGCCGCCTCCTCCCCCTGGCTCCTTTATATACGGGGGCGGGGGGCACCCCATAGACACACAAGTTGATCTACAGATCGTTCCTTAGCCGTGTGCGGTGCCCCCCTCCACCATATTCCACCTCGGTCATATCATCGCGGAGTTTAGGCGAAGCCCTGCGCCGGTAGAACATCATCATCGTCACCACGCCGTCGTGCTGACGGAACTCATCCCCGAAGCTTTGCTAGATCGGAGCCCAGGGATCGTCATCGAGCTGAACGTGTGCTGAACTCGGAGGTGCCGTACGTTCGGTGCTTGGATCGGTCGAATCGTGAAGACGTACGACTACATCAACCGCGTTGTGCTAACGCTTTCGCTTACGGTCTACGAGGGTACGTGGAAAACACTCTCCCCTCTCGTTGCTATGCCATCACCATGATCTTGCGTGTGGGTAGGAATTTTTTTGAAATTACTACGTTCCCCAACAACGTGCATATGCTAGCCTCCCCAGAATGGCATGATAAGCACTCTGGAAATCCATGACTTCAAATGTCAACTTTTCTTTACGGTAATGCTTGGAATCACCGAAAACCACGTCAAGAGCGATCTGGCCGAGTGATTCTGCTTTCTTTCCGGGGATAACACCGTGGAAGCTCATATTGCTCTCGCTAAGCTTGGACATCGGGATGCCCATCCCCTTCAAGGTTTCAGCATACAGGATATTCAGACCACTACCACCATCAATCAGCACTTTAGTCAGTCGAGTGCCACCGACCACTGGGTCGACCACCAGCGCTTGCCTCCCGGGGGTGGCTACACGAGCAGGATGGTCTGACTGGTCGAATGTGATGGTTGTATGGGACCATTTCAGGTACGTGGTCATCGTCGCCGGAGCAACCATATTCACCTCTATGTTGATAACCTTCAACCGACTCTTGCTCTCAACATCAGCAAAAATCATGAGAGTGGAATTAACCTTGGGATAACCATCATCTTCCTCTTCGTCCTCATCTCTGTCCGACTCTTTCTCCTTCTCATTGGGTTGTTTCTCTCGAAACTGTTGGATCAGGAGTTGACATTGTCGATTGGTATGCTTTGGGTAAATCAGATTACCTTCTTCATCTTTCTTCGTGTGGATGTGACACGGAAAATCCAGCACATCATTTCCTGCTTGATCCTTTACCTTCTTAGGGGGCCAGGGCCCCTTAGGTTTTCCCTTAAACTTTCCTTGAGCCACTGCTGCAATCTCGCCGGGTGCCGCTGGCTCGGCTTTGCGCTTCTGTTTCCAATTGGAGTTACCCCCACCGGCCTCTTGGCCGACTTGTTTACACTTCCCGCTACGCAGTGGACCCTCTTTTTCTCCGTTAGCATACCGGGTGTCTATCTCCATCATCCGGGTCAGAGTCATATCCCCAGTCCTACCGAATTTCAGAACCAACTCTCGGTACTTGACGCCTTCCTTGAAAGCGCATAATGCCTGATGCTCTGATACATTCTCAACGGTGTGATGCAAAGTGGTCCACCTCTGAATGAATTCCCTCAAAGTCTCATTCGGCTTCTGCACACAATGCTGCAACTCGGGCAACCCTGTTGGCCGCTTGCACATGCCCTCAAAGGTTCTTACGAACACCCGAGATAGCTCCTCCCAACTGTGTATACTGCTTGGAGTCAACTGAGTCAACCAAGCTCGGGCCGATCCTTCCAACATAAGAGGGAGATGTTTCATTGCGATCTCATCGTTTCCGCCTCCAATTTGCACAGCCACTCGGTAATCTTCAAGCCAAGTTTCAGGCTTGGATTCTCTAGTGAACTTACTAACTCCTGTTGCCAACTTGAAGTGGGAGGAATCACTGTTGCCCTGATGGCTCTGCTGAAACACTCTGGGCTTGAAACATGCAATCTGCTGCCACTCGGACGATCTCTGCCGGGGTCTTCTCTATGCGCCATGTTCCGGTCGACCAGGCCTTGGACGAGAATGGATCTCGCATCGAAGCCCGGCTCTCTTGTGTCGACTAGAGCTCTGCGCTCGTCCCTGTGACAGCGTCTATCATCGTTCTGCCGAGGCACGTACGACGCACTCCTCGAAGGAGGCGTAGGCACTCGATGGCGATTGTCGCGGTCGAACTGAAGATCATACTGCCCACGGTCTTCAGGTCGCAGGGGCGATCTTGGGTTATGGGCCGACTGAACTGTATCTGCGACCACGGATCTGCTGTGGATCCTATTCTGCGACTGAGATACTGCAAAATTCTGCTCTCCTGCTACTCGGAGCTAGGCCCGGATCTACTCCAACCCTCGGCAATCCTCGGACTGGGAAGGTTGGATCGACTCTGCAATTCGGGCCGCAGCTGTGAGGTTCTAAATCGGAGTACGGTATACCTTAGGTGGAGGCGGGAAAAGTTGCCGTCGACTGGACTCAAGGACCCGCTCCCGAGCTCGCTCGTCGAGAGCGTGTTGCAGGTTCTCCAGTCGAGTGCGCTCAGCCAAATTAGACAAGCACGCCTCCTCCAAGGCCCAAGCCTCGGGAGTTTCTCCAACGATGGGCGTGTGGAGTGCATCCACGTTGCGGCGACGAAGTTCCTCTCTGTGCTGTGAAGAAAGAGGTTTGGGACGATACTCCTCGTGGACCCGTGAAGGATCGCCGCCAGCATCTTTGCCATCCTCGCTGTGAAAGCCAGGTGGGCCACGCGGACCATCGACCATCAGGACATCAGCCGCAGGATCGCTGCTATCGCACTCGGATGCAGTCTTCGCAGAGCTAGTCGACAGATCGAACAGGCCATGGAGAGTTTCGTCAGGCTCGAATGTCGCGACTTGATGGGTGGCCGAACACCGATCCACCACATGCTTCACCCACCGCTGAAGCCGCAATCGACCGGAGCGCTTGCGGCGGCAGACAGCAGGGAGGGAAGATATCATCGGAGCCGACTGATACTGGGTCAATGGCTGCCGAAGAAGGACGCCACGAACGCACGCGCGGAAGTGCATCGCCCCTCGGATGGGGAGCGCCTCAACGTCGAGCGGAGCTTCCTGAAGCCACGCCGAGTCGTCAGCGACGAAAACGAGCGCGCCGAGACGGATCTCGCGCCCCTCAGCTAACTCGCCGCCGGAAACCATGATGATGATGATCGGAAAAACTTGCAACTTCACCAATAAGTCGCTAAGACACCTGCCCGATGGTGGGCGCCAACTATCGTGGTTCTAAGACTGATAGTAGAAAGGGGGGGGGGTAGGTATAGAGAGGCAAGATCTCAGCTATGGTGAAGGTGTACACATGAGATTTATGAGTTCAGGCCCTTCATCATGGAAGTAACAGCCCTACGTCTCGGTGCCCGGAGGCGGTCGATTGGATTATGTGTGTGATATTACAGGGGGTGTGAACCCTTGTGCCAGAGGAGGAGGGTGGCTTATATAGAGTTCGCCAGGACCTCTCCCGCCCTCCATTACAAGGGAGTTAATGTACATAAATTGGTGGCGTTACTGGTAACGCCAGCCTTAAGTGCTATTAATGACCTTCAAGACTACGGAGTGAATGCATGTCCATTGCATGCTGAGTGACTCCTGGTCTTCGGGAGGTCGAGTGATTCTCTTGTTAGTCGAGTGACAGTAGGTAGGGAGACTCCTGAGTGACAATATGTCGAGTGGATTGCACTCAACACCTTTGACCGGGGGTCTCATGGGGTCTCTTGACCTTCTTGCCTTCTTGGGTAGTGACCTTGGGTAGGACGTATAGGTCAGGCCTATGACCCTATCCCAGGTCTGTATCCTCATCATCCGGCGCTCCGCCGGAGGCGGAATCGACCACGGAGGGCTTCTACATCAACACCATAGCCCCTCCGATGAGTTGTGAGTAGTTTACCACAGACCTTCAGGTCCATAGTTATTTGCTAGATGGCTTCTTCTCTCTTTTTGGATCTCAATACCATGTTCTCCTCGATCTTCTTGGAGATCTATTCGATGTAACTCTTTTTGCGGTGTGTTTGTCGAGATCCAATGAATTGTGGGTTTACGATCAAGTTTATCCATGAGAAATATTTGAATCTCCTCTGAATTCTTTTATGTATGATTGAGTTATCTTTGCAAGTCTCTTCGAATTATCAGTTTGGTTTGGCCTACTAGATTGATCTTTCTTGCAATGGGAGAAGTGCTTAGCTTTGGGTTCAATCTTGCAGTGTCCTTTCCCAGTGACAATAGGGGCAGCAAGGCACGTATTGTATTGTTTCCATCGAGGATAAAAATATGGGTTTTATATCATATTGCATGAGTTTATCCCTCTACATCATGTCATCTTTCTTAATGCGTTACTCTGTTCTTATGAACTTAATACTCTAGATGCATGCTGCATAGCGGTCGATGTGTGGAGTAATAGTAGTAGATGCAGGAAGGAGTCGGTCTACTTGTTGCCGACGTGATGCCTATATACATGATCATGCCTAGATAATCTCATAATTATTTGCTTTTCTATCAATTGCTCGACAGTAATTTGTTCACCCACCATAATACTTATGCTATCTTGAGAGAAGCCACTAGTGAAACCTATGGCCCCCAGGTCTATCTTTTATCATATAAGCTTTCAATCTACTTTTATTTGCATCTTTACTTTTCCAATCTATATTATAAAATACCAAAAATATATTTATCTTGTCATACTATCTCTATCAGATCTCACTTTCGCAAGGGGCCGTAAAGGGATTGACAGCCCCTTTATTGCGTTGGTTGCGAGTTCTTTGTTTGTTTGTGTAGGTGTGTGGGACTTTTGAGGAGCCTCCTACTGGATTGATACCTTGGTTCTCAAAAACTGAGGGAAATACTTACGCTACTATTGCTGCATCACCCTTTCCTCTTCAAGAAAAACTAACGCAAGCTCAAGACGTAGCACGCACCGCCTCTTTTCTCTATAAATACCCAAATATTCCAGAAACCCTAGGGGAGTCGACGAAAATCAATTCCAGCCGCCGCAAGTTCCAGATACACCAGATCCAATCTAGACACCATCACGGAGGGGTTCATCATGTCTATTGGTGCCTCTCCGATGATGCGTGAGTAGTCTTTTGTAGACCTGTAGGACCGTAGTTAGTATCTAGATGGCTTCCTCTCTCTCTCTTTTGATTCTCAATACAATGGTCTCTTGGAGATCTATTTGATGTAACTCTTTTTCCGGTGTGTTTATTGGGATCGGATGAACTTTGAGTTTATGATCAGATCTATCTTTTTATCCATGAAAGTTATTTGAGTCTTCTTTGATCTCTTATATGCATGATTGCTTATAGCCTCGTATTTATTCTCCGATATTTGGGTTTTGTTTGGCCAACTTGATCTATTTATCTTGCAATGGGAAGAGGTGCTTTGTGATGGGTTCAATATTACGGTGCTTGATCCCAGTGACAGAAGGGGAACCGACACATATGTACCGATGCTATTAAGGATAACTAGATGGTAAATAGATCTTGTCTACATCATGTCATAGTTCTTATTGCTTTACTCCGTTTCTCCATGAACTTAATACACTAGATTCATGCTGGATAGCGGTCGATGTGCGGAGTAATAGTAGTAGATGCAGGCAGGAGTCGGTCTACTAATCTTGGACATGATGACTATATAATGATCATTGCCTGGATATCGTCATGATTATTTGAAGTTCTATCAATTGCCCAACAGTAATTTGTTTAAACAATGTATGCTATCTTTCTCGAGAGAAGCCACTAGTGAAATCTATGGCCCCCGAGTCTCTTCTTTATTATATTTGCCTTCACGATCTACTTTTATTTGCTTTTATTTTCATATCTATTAAACCAAAAATACAAAAATACCTTGTTGCAATTTATTCTTATTTATTTTATCTCGCATTCCCGCGAGATCTGTTTATCCAATCTACTACAATTTTTATCCCGTCTACTTGCCAACTATTGGCGACGTTACTCGAAAGGGATTGACAACCCCTTTAATATGTTGGCTTGCGAGTATTTGTTATTTGTACGTAGGTGTCGTTCACGTAGTGTTGCGTGGTTCTCCTACTGGTTCAATAACCTTGGTCTCATCACTCAGGGAAATACATACAGTTGTTGTGCTGCATCATCCCTTCCTCTTTGGGGAAATACCGACGTAGTTCAAGCAAGCATTAGTGAGAAATTTGCAGAAAACCCCTCAAGTCTTAACATATTCCAGCCGTTCACGTGACGTGTCTAGTCAACGCCATGTTGTACCGCTTGACTGGTGCCAAATCAGCGTATACGTAGAGCAAAGTGTACAATGGACGGTACGTGAACCCTAGACCAAGTTTAGGGGTGATATTTTGGGCATTTCTAACTACGGAGGCTAAAGTAACCGCCGACGCAAGTATGAGGACCTATAGTGAATGTTTCTCTACTTTAAATTATGAGGTCCAAGTTCAATTGCCCACTTAGCAAGCCGGCCCATGGCTTATATATTTTGAATAATATCACCTAAAGGAGCAGAGCTAACCACAGTAATAGGATGACCAAGAAAATAATGGTTCAACTTGCGACTTGCCATGAACACCCCAAATACCAGTTTTGGCCAATGTATATTGTTGCTTGGACTCAGTCAATACCTCACTGACGTAATAAGCCGGCCACTGAACTAGGTACTCCTTACCCACCTCCTTGCACTCCACAACAACTGCTACGATGACTGCCTTACTATTAGCCACCACGTACAGCAGCAAAGGCTCTTTTTTAATGGGAGGGGCGAGGATGGGCGGCTCAGCTGACTGTTTCTTGAGCGCTTCAAACGCCTGATTGGCAGAATCACTCCAGACAAAGTGATATGTCTTCTTCATCATCTGATATAAAGGAATTGCCTTCTCTCCCAGGCGACTTATGAACCGGCTTAAAGCTGCAATGCTACTGGCCAAACGCTGGACGCCATTGGCACACGCCAGCTTAGAAAGCAAAGTGATAGCCTTTATCTTCTCCAGATTAGCTTCAATGCACCATTCTGAGACCAGAAACCCCAGCAGTTTACCTGCAGGCACACCAAAGACACACTTGGCCGGGTTAAGCATCATTTATAGACCCAAAGATTGTCAAAAGTTTCCTTTAAATCATCAAGGAGAGTCTCCTTCTTCCTTGACTTGACCACAATATCATCCACATAGGCATGAACGTTGCGCCCAATCTGACTGTGAAAACAATTTTGAAAACAACGTTGATAAGTCGCCTGAGCACTCTTAAGTACAAAAGGCATAGAAACATAGTAGAAGGCCCCAAAAGGTGTAATAAAAGATGTCTTATCTTGGTCTTTGACAGCCATCTAGATCTGATGATAACCAGAATAAGCATCCAGGAAGCATAAGCTCTCACAACCCGCCGTTGCATCAATGATTTGGTGTATATGTGGGAGAGCAAATGGATTAGTTGAACAAGCCTTGTTAAGATCTATGTAGTCAACACACATACGCCATGTGACATTTTTCTTAAGTACATGCACAGGGTTAGCCAACCACTCAAGGTGAAAAATTTCCATGATAAACCCGGCCGCTAAGAGCCGAGCTACCTCTTCTCCAATAGCCTTACGTCGTTCTTCGTTGAAACAATGGATGAACTGTTTAACAGGCTTAAACTAGGGATCCACATTAAGGTTGTGCTCAGCGAATTCTCTTTTTACACCCGGCATGTCAGAAGGTTTCCATGCAAAGATGTCCCAATTCTCATGGATGAACTCGATGAGCACGCTTTCCTATTTGGGATGCATATTAGCCCCCACTGTGAACTGCTGAGATGAGTCGCCAAGAATGAAATCCACTTGCTTGGTATCATCAGCCGACTTAAACTTCAACGGAGGGTCCTGCTCAGTAGTGGGCTTCTTCAGAGGGGTCATATCAGCTGGGTCAACATTATCTTTGTAGAACTTCAGCTCCTCAGTAGCACAAGCTGACTGTACATAAGCTGCATCTCCTTCCTCGCATTCCAAAGAGATTTTCCGATCACCAAGGACCATAATTGTCCCCTTTTGCCCTGGCATCTTGAGCTATAGATAAACATAAAAAGGGCGAGCCATGAACTTAGCATAAGCCGGCCGTCCGAACAAGGCATGATATGGACTCTTGATTTTGACCACTTCAAACCATAGTGTCTCAGCCTTGTAGTCATAATCATCACCAAAGGCTACTTCCAGGGCAATTTTCCCCACAGGATATGCTGACTTACCAGGCACCACACCATGGAAGACTATGGAAGACGACTTAAGATCCTCGTCAGTTAAATTCATCCGGTGAAAAGTGTCATAATACAGATGTAGATACTACTACCACCGTCCATAAGCACCTTAGTGAATTTATAGCCACCAACTAGGGGGGCACCACAAGGGCTAAGTGACCCGGGTTATCAACCCGCGGAGGGTGATCTGCCCTACTCCACGATATTGTGTGCTTAGACCATCTCAAATACTGCGGAACAGCCGGCTCTACCGCATGAACTGCCCGCTTATGAACCTTCTGATCTCGTTTGCAAAGACTTGTGGTGAAAACATGGTATTGGCCACCATTGAGCTGCTTTGGATTACTCTGATATCCTAACTGATTACCTTGCTGCCGGTTACCCTGGTCAGACTGTTGGTCATGACCACCCTGGTTACCTTGACCTAGATAGCCAAAACTTGAACCGCCACCACCAAAGCCGGACCCCTGAGAACCGGATCCTGACCCGCCAGGTGGCCCATTATTATGGCCATGATTCTGATTGAGGCTGTAATTCCTGAACTCTTGCATAACCCAACAATCCTTCCAGGCATGAGTGAATGGCCTCTTGGGAAGATTGCGCTTCGAGCATGGGTCATTAAGCACCGCCTCAAGATTAAAAGGCTTTGCACTACCAAAGGGTGGCTTACCATTACCGTTGCGGCGCTGGTTCTTGTACCCAGTGTTGGTGTTAGCCACTAGATCTGACCCGCCGTCGGGGTGTCTGCGCTTACCATCATTACCTTGATTGTTGCCATTATTTCCTGCCACATTCTGCTTCTGACCCTTACCATTGCCATTCTTATTGCACTTGTTGGACTTCTCTTCATCATATCCAAGGTCTTTTGTGTTATCAGAGTCTGCATACTTAATGAGAACCGCCATGAGCTCGCCCATGTCATTACAATAACGCCTAAGCCGCCCAAGCTTTTGCTTAAGGGGAACAAAGTGATAGTTCTGCTCTAAGATCAGAACTGCCTGACCTGCCGCAATACTGTTAGAAGAGTGAATAATAGCATAGACCCGCCAGACCCAGTGGTGGGCCGAATCATCCTCGCGTTGCACATAGTGGTCTTGATCAACAATCGTCAGAGGCTGCTTGCATTCCCCTTGAAAGTTTTTGATGAAATGCGCTTACAACTCTGCCCACGAGCTGATGGAATTAGGAGGTAATCCTTTTAACCATGTGTGATCTGGTCCATCCAACATCATAGTAAAGTATTTTGCACAGACCGCATCATTGGCATCAAACATCTCCATGGCTAACTCATAACTCTTGATCCAGCCCTCTGGAGGGAGATCAGCTGTATAATTAGGCACTTCGCAAGGACCCTTGAAATCCTTAGGCAAATGTTCATTATGCAAAGCTGGTACTAAACACGGCACTCCAACCTCCCTATAAATCGTCCCAGCTCCTACTGAGGTCGAAAGGGTCACCGGAGGCTACTGATAAGCTCCTTGTTGGGCCGCCGTCGCTGCCCCATGATGAGCTCTGGCTTCATCCACAATCACCTGAGTATTGATCAGTAGGTTATCATTACGGGGCAGGTTATCATCACGGGGCGGGTTACGACATCATTCCTGCTGGAAACTGCAGGCGACTCAACACGCCGGCTGTAACTTCGACTTGGGCGAGGGGTCGAGTAAACATGATCGCGGCTATATGAGTAAGCCGCCTGCTGCGCAACAACCGTTTGAAGGAGTTCAACTGCATTCCTAGTCTCCATCACAACCCGTGACTCGCCCTCGATCGGAATAGCCGCCAGTCGGGTTGCCGCTGCTAACATGTTATCCATCGGGTTAGAAAAGTTCCCTGACGGCGGTGGCAGAAAACGTTGAGGTAGTGTTTGATTGGGGGCGGGTTACGCGCCCGCCCCTCCCTCTGTGCCAGCTCAGGCTTCCAAGGTTGAGCCACCGCCCGATTTCCTGGCACATCTGGGTTTAACTGTGGATTCACCCTTGCATCTGGAGTGCTTGGACCTACCCCCTGTGTGTTAAACAGATTCATGGGCTCATAATGCAAATGCAAGCGGGTCTCGTGCCTCCTACAAAGAACTGGGTTAGAGCCATTCTGATCCGGACTTAAATGCCAAGCTTCTGCCCTCACGTGATCTGTGCCTGCTTCGCTGCCATCCTGGTATTCTCTGCGTTGATATCCTCCTGGGCCTTAGTGATCTTTGCCCGAATCTTTACAATCTCTGCATTGCACTCTGCTTGATTCACCACAGTAACCTCTGTCGCTAGCAAAGTTGTTAGAGTGCCCAAGAGATCTGATAAGACCTTAGCCGGCAGCCTATCTAAGTCACCAGCACCGGCTGCCACAACAGCGGTCGAGCTCGATGTCATAGCGGCAGCTGTTGATGAATTGAGAGCCGACCCTTATGCCATTCATGAAGATAGCAGCCCGCCACGACGGCTCATAACGGGTCCGGAATACTATCACCATCGGAATAGCCCCCAAGCTCGCCATCTGGAAGCTCGACTCTGTCTCTCCGGTCGAGGACTCATCACCTTAGTAGATGAGAGTCTCTCCTCTAGATACAGAATATTCCCCGAGCTCCTTGCCTTGCACGAGACCAATGAAAATGGGGTGGGTTGGGCACGCCGAGCCGGCTCGACGATGCCGTTGTAGATGTCTGATGTCTACTATGCAACTTTATTGTTGTAGACTCGTGTTAGGCCTCCAAGCGCAGAGTTCTATAGGACAGTAGCAATTTTCCCTCAAGTGGATGACCTAAGGTTTATCAATACGTGGGAGGCATAGGATGAAGATGGTCTCTCTCAAACAACCATGCAACCAAATACAAGAAATCTCTTGTGTCCCCAACACACCTAATACAATGGAAAATTGTATAGGTGGACTAGTTCGGCGAAGAGATGGTGATAAAAGTGTAATATGGATGGTAGAAATATATTTTTTATAATCTGAATAAATGGAAATAGCAAATAGTGAACGGGCACAAAAATGGTATTGCAATGCTTGAAAATGAGGCCTACGGTTCGTACTTTCGCTAGTGCAATCTCTCAACAGTGCTAATATAATTGGATCATATAATCATCCCTCAATGTGCGATGAAGAATCACTCCAAAGTTCCTATCTAGCGGAGAACATAAGAATAAATTGTTTGTAGGGTACAAAACCACCTCAAAGCTATTCTTTTCTTTTGATCTATTCAAGAGTCCGTACTATAATAACACAAAGCTATTCTTTCCATTCGATCTATCCTAGAGTTTGTACTAAAATAACACCAAAGCAAATTCATATTCATAATACTCAATCAAACACAAAGAACTTCAAAGAGTGCCCCAAGATTTCTACCGGAGAAACAGAGACAAGAACGTGCATCAACCCCTATGCATAGATTACCCCAATGTTACCTCGGGAATCCGCGAGTTGAGTGCCAAAACATATATCAAGTGAATCAATACGATACCCCATTGTCACCACGAGTATTCAATTGCAAGACATATATCAAGTGTTCTCAAATCCATAAAAGTATTCAATCCGATAACAACGAAATCTCAAAGGGAAAAACTCAACTCATCACAACAAAATAGAGAGGGGAAACACCATATGATCTGACTATATTAAGAAAGCCTGAGATACATCAAGATCGTGACATCTCAAGAACACGAGTGAGAGAGAGAGAGAGATTAAACACATCGCTACTGGTACAAACCCTCAGCCCGAGGGCGGGGTCTAGATTTGTTTTCGGTGGCTACAGAGCCTTGCGGCGGCAGAACTTCTGATCTAGGTTAACCCCTGATGGTTTCTCTATTTATAGGATTTTTTGGCATTGGTTTCACACTAAGATGGGCCTCGAGGTGAGCACAACCCATCAGGGCAAGCCAGGCCCACCAGGCGCGCCCTGGTGGGTTGTGCCCTCCTCATCACTCTTCTGGCCCTCCCACGAAGCTTTAGGGGTCTCTTTTGTTCCAAAAAAATCGTCAAAAAGTTTCAGCTCATTTGGAGAACTTTCATTTCTGCATAAAAAACAACACCACGGTAGTTTTGCTGAAAACAGCGTCAGTCCGGGTTAGTTCCATGCAAATCATACCAAAACCATATAAAATTGTTGTAAACATGGCATGAATACTTCATAAATTATAGATATGTTGGAGACGTATCAATGTCCGGCTCATGCTCTGATCCGCCGATCTTGCCGATGAAGACGTGAATCCCGTCAAAGGGGACCCGATACCCGTGCTCGATTGAGTCGGCCTCGAGACCCCAGCCAGCATCGTTGATGTAGAGCTTGCCGTGGAAACTCTTAGTCATCCGGCCAATGGTGTATCCCTCGATCCCTGGGAAAGAGCCCTTCAAGAACTCGAAACCACCGTGCGCTAGCCCCACGGTGGGCGCCAACTGTTGTGGTTTTGTCACGGCAAATGCCCTCGTGAAAGGACTTAGGTGCGAGGCCATGGCTACGGTGATTAGCTTAAAGGGGTTGAGCGGGACGAGAGACATGAATTTACCCAGGTTCAGCCCCTCACGATCGAGGTAAATGCCTACGTCCTGCTTTTGTGTTGTATTGATTGAGTATCGAGTACAAGGGAGCGGAATCGCTTAACCTAGCTATTGATGGATTGTAACTTAGGTTTACCCGCCGCGGGGTCTCGCCTTTATATACACAGGTCGAGGCCATGGGCTTACAAGAGTCCAACTCGGGTGATACTTCATGACCGACTCTGGTTCTAAGTTGCCTTGCCTTGCTAGGCAAGTCGCCGCTGGGTAGCATACACTTCCGGGTCACGCACCATCTTCTGGTCTTGGGCCTACGTCCGGCATGCACTTCTGACACATTTTTTAATCATGTAAATTTTTAAATTAATGACCGCGTATCAAGGGAACGTTCCCTGGAAGCATTTTCCCAGTGAACGCACGACTTATCATGCCAAACCAACTTGTTCGGAGGTGAAAACTTCCATGTGGTAAATTAACATGACATTTTTTGAAAGTTGCATCGCATTTTTCATGGAAATTATACATTTTATGTTTTCTTTGTTTCTTATAAGAAAAATATGTATTTTTTTTGTTCATCACATTTTTTCAATAAAACATGAAACTAGGCCTCTGGGCAAACGAGGGTTTGGCCGGGGCTTCCTTGGCAAACCATCGAGGGGGGGGGAGGGGCTTCATTCGCTCAGAGTAGCTTCCCTTGTGACCGAATTCATTCGATCGACCCTCCCCACTGGTGACTGATCGCCAGTTACTCGAGTCGTGTGATAGGTCATCCTAACACACACGATACACTCAGTAGTAAACATGCACGATGGGCAAGCTATCGCAAAGGATTACACAGAATAAGACTTGTGAGATCTGTCACACACCCCACACAATTTTTCGCAAAGAAATATTTGTGCCCGAACTAAATATAACACAAGATTGAGAAAATGCAATCATGTGGGATAGCGGCCTCCAATGCGCACGATTTGTCAGGTTGAAATGTTTGCGGCCAATCCGCATATCACACACGATTTGGGAAGCACAATCATGTGGGACGGGGTCTCTTGTCGCACACACGATGTGTTGCGGTGAGTGTGTGGGTTAATAAGTCCATCGCACACGTGTCTAAGACAGATTGTGTGTTGCGTTCGTCTACCCCACATGCTTATTTTTTTAGCAATCGTGTGTGTTGTAAGCGATCATTGCCCATACACCTTTTTACGGAACCATGTGCAATGCAATGACCCAATAAGCATTTTTCTTGGCTTATTATTAACTTAATACCTATAATAAGGAAATATACATTTCATATTCGACAAACTTTCATCTTGATTCCATATTGAACACAAAATATATTTCATATCCATCAAATGTCCATCAAGAATTCATAATTAACATCACAGTACACCATATGGCTAGTACACCACAATACACAAACATCAAATAAAATAAGTAACATAGAAGCACTTCACATATAAAATCTAAAACCTCTTGAAAGTAGCATCATAAACGGTAAATAAACAGCTGAATCTTACTTGGGAAGTTGCTAAAGTGGAAGGCGAATATTGAGCCTTTCATGATGTTTTTTTGCAAGTAAGAGCCTTCCATGGTGTTGAAGTGAAGGAAATATGCCCTAGAGGCAATAATAAATTTGTTATTTTATATTTCCTTATTCATAATAAACGTTTATTATTCATGCTAGAATTGTATTGATTGGAAACTTAAATACATGTGTGAATACATAAACAAATACCATGTCCCTAGTATTTCTCTACTAGACTAGATCGTTGATCAAAGATGGTTAAGGTTTCCTAACCATGGACATGTGTTGTCATTTGATAACGGGATCACATCATTAGAAGAATGATGTGATGGACAAGATCCACCCGTTAGCTTAGCATTTGATCGTACAGTTTATTGCTACTACTTTCATGTATGTCAAATACATATTCCTTTGACTATGAGATCATGCAACTCCCGAATACCGGAGGAATGCCTTGTGTGCTATCAAATGTCACAATGTAACTGGGTGATTATAAAGATGCTCTAGAGGTATGTCCGAAGGTGTTTTGTTGGGTTGGCATGAATCGAGATTAGGATTTGTCACTCCGAGTATCAGAGAGGTATCTCCGGGCCCTCTCGATAATACGCATCATAAGCTTGCAAGCAAATGACTAAGAAGTTAGTCACGAGGTGATGTATTACGAAACAAGTAAAGAGACTTGCCGGTAACGAGATTGAACTAGGTATGAAGATACCGACGGTCAAATCTCGGGCAAGTAACATACCGATTGACAAAGGGAATTATGTATGTTGTCATAAGGTTCGACCGATAATGATCTTCGTAGAATATGTAGGATCCAATATGAGCATCCAGGTTCCTCTATTGGTTATTGAACGGAGAGGTGTCTCGGTCATGTCTACATAGTTCTCGAACCCGTAGGGTCCGCACGCTTAATGTTCGATGATGATTTTGTATTATATGAGTTATGTGATTTGGTGAATAAATGTTGTTCGGAGTCCCGGATGAGATCACATACATAAGGAGGAGTCTCGAAATGGTCGAGAGGTAAAGATTGATATATAGGACGATGGTATTTGGACATCGAAAGTGTTCTGGAGGGTACCGGGTACTTATCGGGTCACCAGAAAGGAGTTTCGGGCACCCCCGGCAAAGATATGGGCCTTATGGGCCAAGTGAGGTAACACACCAGCCCTGGTGCACCCCTATATAGTTCAGCCCTATGAAGAGGAGAAGGAAAGAGGAGAGGGCAAGGAAAGTGTGGATTAGGATTCCAACTTCCTTCCCTCTCCCCCCATCTTTCCTTCCACCTCGGTTATATATTGCAGGGGGCGCGCGGCTTGGGAGGGACTCCAAGTAGGATTCCTCCTACTTGGGCGCCTCCTATGTCTGCTCATCCCTCCCTCCCACCTATATATATGAGGAGGGGGCGCCTAGCACAGAATAGAAAATTGCCCAGCTATGTGCGGCGCCCCCTACACAGTTTACGCCTCCAGTCATATCTTCGTAGTGCTTACACGAAGCCCTGCGCAGATCAATTCACCATCATCGTCACCACTCCGTCGTGCTGACAGAACTCATCTTCTTCCTCGACACCTCTGCTGGATCAAGAGTACGAGGGACATCATCGAGCTGAACCTGTGCAAAACTCGGAGGTACCGTACGTTCGGTGCTTGATCGATCGGATCTAGAAGAAGTTTGACTACATCAACCACGTTGTCAAATGCTTCCGCTTTTGGTCTACGAGGGTACATGGACACACTGTCCCCCTCTTGTTGCTATGTATCTCCTAGATAGATATTGCATGAGCATAGGAAATTTTTGAAATTGCAAGCTACATTTCTCAACAGTGGTATCAGAGCCAGGTCTATGCGTAGATGGTATGCACGAGTAGAACACAAAGAGTTGTGGGTGGTGATTGTCATATTGCTTACCACCAATGTCTTATTTTGATTCGGCGATATTGTGGGATGAAGCGGCCCGGACCAACCTTACATGACCACGTTCATGAGACCGGTTCCACCGACAGACATGCAACTAGTTTTACATAAAGGTGGTTGGCGGGTGTCTGTTTCTCCTACTTTAGTTGAATCGAATTTCACTGCGGCTGGTCCTTGTTGAAGGTTAAAACAGTAAACTTGATAAATCACTGTTGTGGTTTTGATGCATAGGTAAGAACGGTTCTTGCTAGAAGCCCGTAGCAGCCACGTAAAACTTGCAACAACAAAGTAGAGGACGTCTAACTTGTTTTTGCAGGGCATGCTGTGATGTGATATGATCAAGACATGATGCGATATACGTTATTGTATGAGATGATCATGTTTTGTGAAAGTTACTAGCAACCGGCAGGAGCCTTATGTTTGTCTCTTTATTGTATGAAATGCAAACGATATGTAATTGCTTTACTTTATCACTATGCGTTAGTGATAGTTGTATAAGTAATACTTGGCGAGATGACCACGATGCATGGAGATCAAGGTGTCAACCCAGTGACGGTGGAGATCATGACGATGCTTTGGAGATGGAGATCAAAAGCACAAGATGATGATGGCCATATCATGTCACATATTTTGGTTGCATGTGATGTTTATCTTTTATGCATCTTATTTTGCTTAGTACAGCGGTAGCATTGTAAGATGATCCCTTAACTAAATTTCAAGGTATAAGTGTTCTCCCTGAGTATGCACCGTTGCGATAGTTCGTCGTGCTGAGACATCATGTGATGACCGGGTGTGATAGGCTCTATGTTCACATACAACGGGTGCAAGACAGTTTTGCACATGTGGAATACTCGGGTTAAACTTGACGAGCCTGGCATGTACAGACATGGCCTCGGAACACTGGAGACCGAAAGGTCGAACGTGAATCATATGGTAGATATGATCAACATAGAGATATTCACCATTGATGACTACTCCATCTCACGTGATGATCAGACATGGTTTAGTTGATTTGGATCATGTACCGTTTGGATGACTTGAGGGATGTCTATCTAAGTGGGAGTTACTAATTAATATGATTAATTGAACTTAATTTATCATGAACTTAGTCCTGATAGTATTTGCATATCTATGTTGCAGATCAATAGCTTGCATATAGCTCCCCTATTTTATTTTTAATATATTCCTAGAGAAAACTAAGTTGAAAGATGATAGTAGCAATGATAGGGACTGGGTCCATGATCTGAGGATTATCCTCATTGCTGCACAAAAGAATTATGTCCTTGATGCACCGCTAGGTGACAGACCTATTGCAGGAGTAGATGCAGACGTTATGAACGTTTGACAAGCTTGGTATGATGACTACTTGATAGTTTAGTGCACCATGCTTTACGGATTAGAACGGGGATTTCAAAAATGTTTTGAACTCCATGGAGCATATGAGATGTTCCAAGAGCTGAAAATGATATTTTAGACTCTTGCCTGTGTTAAGAGGTATGAGATCTCTGACAAGTACTTTGCCTACAAGATGGAGGAGAATAGCTCAGCTAGTGAGCATGTGCTCAGAATGTCTGGGGTACTAGAATCGCTTGAATCAAGAGGGAGTTAATCTTCCAGATAAGATAGTGATTGACAGAGTTCTCTAGTCACAATCACCAAGTTACTAGAAGTTCGTGATAAACTATAATATGCAAGGGATAACTAAAACAATTCCCAAGATCTTCGCGGTGCTGAAATCGGCGAAGGTAGAAATCACGAAATAGCATCAAGTGTTGATGGTTAATAAGACCATTAGTTTCAAGAAAAAGGGAAAGGGAAAGAAAGGTAACTTCAAGAAGAATGGCAAGCAAGTTTCCACTCCCGTGAAGAAGCCCAAAGCTAGACCCAAACCTGAAACTGAGTGCTTCTACTGCAAAGGAAATGGTCACTAGAAGCGGAACTGCCCCAAAAACTTGGCGGATAAGAAGGATGGTAAAGTGAACAAAGGTATATTTGATATACATGTATTTAATGTGTAATTTACTAGTGTTCATAGTAGCCCCTGGGTATTTGATATTGATTCAGTTGCTAAGAATTGTAACTCGAAACAGGAGTTGCAAAATAAACAAATACTAGTTAAGGGCGAGGTGACAATATGTGTTGGAAGTAATTCCAAGGTTGATAAGATCACCATCGCACACTCCCTTTACCTTTGGGATTAGTGTTGAACCTAAAATAAATGTTATTTGGTGTTTGTGTTGAGCATGAATATGATTGGATCATGTTTATTGCAATACAGTTATTCATTTATGTCAAAGAATAATTGTTGTTCTGTTTACATAAATAAAACCTTCTATGGGCATACACTCAATATAAATGGTTTATTGAATATCGATCGTAGTGATACACATATTCATAATATTGATGCCAAAAGATGCAAAGTTGATAATGATAGTGCAACATACTTGTCACACTGCCGTTTAGGTCATATTGGTGTAAAGCGCATGAAGAACCCCATGCAGATGGGCTTTTAAAATCACTTGATTATGAATCATTTGATTCTTGTGAACCATGCCTCATGGGCAAGATGACTTAAACTCCTTTCTCCGAAACAATGGAGCAAGCTAATGACTTACTGGAAATGATACATACTGATGTATGTGGTTCGATGAGTGTTGAGGCTTGCGGCGGGTATCTCTATTTTCTGACCTTCACAGATGGTTTGAGCAGACATGGGTATATCTACTTAATGAAATGCAAGTCTGAAACATTTGAAAAGTTCAAAGAATTTCAGAGTGAAGTGGAGAATCATCATAACAAGAAAATAAAGTTTCTACGATCTGATCGTGGAGGCGAATATTTGAGTTACGAGTTTGGACTTCATTTAAAACAATGTGGAATAGTTTCACAACTCACGCCACCTTGAACACCACAGCGTAATGGCGTGTCCGAACATCGTAACAGTACTTTATTGGATATGGTGCATTCTATGATGTCTCTTACTGATTTACCACTATTGCTTTGGGGTTATGCATTAGAGACAGCTGCATTCACATTAAATAGGGCACCGTCTAAATCCATTGAGATGATACCGTATGAACTGTCGTTTGGCAAGAAACCTAAGCTGTCGTTTCTTAAACTTTGGGGATGCGACGCTTATGTCAAAAGGCTTCAGACAGATAAGCTTGAACCCAAATCGAAGAAGTGCGTCTTCATAGGATACCCTAAAGAAATTATTGGGTACACCTTCTACCACAGATCTGAAGGCAAGATCTTTGTTGCTAAGAATGAGTCCTTTCTAGAGAAGGAGTTTCTCTCGAAAGAAGTGAGTGGGAGGAAAGTAGAACTTGATAAGGTAATTGTACCTTCTCTCAAATTGGAGAGTAGCACATCAGAGAAATTTGTCCCCGTGATGCCTACACCAACTAGAGAGGAAGCTAATGATGATGATCATGAAACTTCGGATCAAGTTACTACTGGATTTCGTAGGTCGAACAGAGCACGTTCTGCACCAGAGTAGTAAGGTAATTGTGTCCTGGAAGTCATGTTATTAGACCATGGCGAACCTACAAACTATGAAGAAGCTATGATGAGCCCAGATTCGGACAGATGGCTTGAGGCCATGAAATCTGAGATAGGATCCATGTATGAGAACAAATTGTGGACTTTGGTTGACTTGCCTAATGATCGACAAGTCATAGAGAATAAATGGATCTTCAAGAAGAAGACTGACATTGATGTTAATGTTACTGTCTACAAAGCTCGACTTGTCGCAAAAGGTTTTCAACAAGTTCAAGGAGTTGACTACGATGAGACTTTCTCACCCGTAGTGATGCTTAAGTCTGTCTAAATCATGTTAGCAATTACCGCATTTTATGATTATGAAATCTGGCAAATGGACGTCAAAATTGCATTCCTTAATGGATTTCTAAAAGAAGAGTTGTATATGATGCAACCAGAAGGTTTTGTCGATCCTAAAGGTGCTAACAAAGTGTGCAAGCTCCAGCTATCCATCTATGGACTGGTGCAAGCATCTCGGAGTTGGAATATATGCTTTGATGAGGTGATCAAAGCATATCGTTTTATACAGACTTTCTGAGAAGCATGTATTTACAAGAAAGTGAGTGGGAGCTCTGTAGCATTTTTGATATTATATGTGGATGACATATTGCTCATTGGAAATGATATAGAATTTCTGGATAGCATAAAAGGATACTATAATAAGAATTTTTCAATGAAAGACCTCAGTGAAGCTACTTATATATTGGGCATCAAGATCTATAGGGATAGATCAAGACGCTTGATAGGACTTTCACAAAGCACATACCTTGATAATGTTCTGAAGAAGTTCAAAATGGATCAGTCAAAGAAAGGGTTCTTGCCTATGTTACAAGGTGCGAAGTTGAGTTAGACTCAAAACCCGACCACGTCAGAATATAGAGAGAGAATGAAAGTCATTCCCTATGCCTCGGTCATAGGTTCTATAAAGTATGTCATGCTATGTACCAAACCTATTGTGTGCCTTGCCATGGGTTTGGCAAGGAGGTACAAGAGTGATCCAAGAGTGAATCACTGGATAGCGATCAAAATTATCCTTAGATGAATAAGGAAATGTTTCTCGGTTATGGAGGTGATAAAGAGTTCATTGTAAAGGGTTGCATCGATACAAGCTTTGACACTAATCCAGATGACTCTGAGTCTCAATCTGGATACATATTGAAAGTGGGAGCAATTAGCTAGAGTAGCTCCATGTAGAGCATTGTAGACATATAAATTTGCAAAATACATACGGATCTAAATGTTACAGACCCGTTGACTAAGCCCCTCTCACAAGCAAAACATGATCACACCTTAGTACTCTTTGGGTGTTAATCAAATGACGATGTGAACTAGATTATTGACTCTAGTAAAATCTTTGGGTGTTAGTCACATGGCGATGTGAACTATGGGTGTTGATCACATGGCCATGTGAACTAGATCATTGACTCTAGTGCAAGTGGGAGACTGAAGGAAATATGCCATAGAGGAAATAATAAATCTGTTATTTTATATTTCCTTATTCATGATAAAGGTCTATTATTCATGCTATAATTGTATTGATCGGAAACTTAAATGCATGTGTGAATACATGAACAAATATCGTGTCCCTAGTATTCCTCTACTAGACTAGCTCGTTGACCAAAGATGGTTAAGGTTTCCTAACCATGGACATGTGTTGTCATTTGATAACAGGATCACATCATTAGGAGAATGATGTGATGGACAAGACCCACCCGTTAGCTTAGCATTTGATCTTATAGTTTATTTCTACTACTTTCATGTATGTCAAATAAATATTCCTTTGACTATGAGATCATGCAACTCCTGGATACTGGAGGAATGCCTTGTGTGCTATCAAATGTCACAACATAACTGGGTGATTATAAATATGCTCTACATGTATCTCCAAAGGTGTTTTGTTGGGTTGGCATGAATCGAGATTAGGATTTGTCACTCCGAGTATCGGAGAGGTATCTCTGGGCCCTCTCGGTAATACACATCATAAGCTTGCAAGCAAATGACTAAGGAGTTAGTCGCGAGGTGATGTATTACGGAACGAGTAAAGAGACTTGCCGGTAACGAGATTGAACTAGGTATGAAGATACTGACGATCGAATCTCGGGCAAGTAACATACCGATTGACAAAGGAAATTACATATGTTGTCATAACAGTTCGACCGATAAAGATCTTCGTAGAATATGTAGGAGCCAATATGAGCATCTAGGTTCCGCTATTGGTTATTGACCGGAGAGGTGTCTCGGTCATGTCTACATAGTTCTCAAACCCGTAGGGTCCGCACGCTTAACGTTCGATGACGATTTAGTAATATATGAGTTATGTGATTTGGTGACCGAATGTTGTTTAGAGTCCCGGATGAGATCTCGGACATGACGAGGAGTCTCGAAATGGTCAAGAGGTAAATATTGATATATAGGACGATGGTATTCGGACACCGGAAGTGTTCTGGAGTGTACCGGGTACTTATTGGGTCACCGGAAAGGAGTTTCGGGCACCCCGGCAAAAATATGGGCCTTATGGGCCAAGTGAGGGAACACACCAGCCCTAGTGCGCCCCTATAGAGGTCAGCCCTATGAGGAGGAGAAGGAAAGAGAGGAGGGCAAGGAAAGTGTGGATTAGGATTCCTACTTCCTTCCCTCTCCCACCCTCTTTCCTTCCACCTCGGTTATATGTGGCAGGGGGGCGCGCGGCTTGGGAGGGACTCCAAGTAGGATTCCTCCTACTTGGGCACCTCCTATTGCTGCTCCTCCCTCCCTCCCACCTATATATATGAGGAGGGGGCGCCTAGCACAGAACAGCAATTGCCTAGCCGTGTGCGGCGCCCCCCTCCACAGTTTACGCCTCCGGTCATATTTTCATAGTGCTTAGGCGAAGCCCTGCGCGGATCACTTCACCATCATTGTCACCACGCCGTCGTGCTGACGGAACTCATCTTCTTCCTTGACACCTCTGCTGGATAAGGAGGACGAGGGACGTCATCGAGCTAAACGTGTGTAGAACTCGGAGGTACCGTACATTTGGTGCTAGATCGGTTGGATCTAGAAGAAGTTCGACTACATCAACCGCATTGTCAAACGCTTCCGCTTTCGGTCTACGAGGGTACGTGGACACACTCTTCCCCTCTCGTTGATATGCATCTCCTAGATAGATCTTGCGTGAGCATTGGAAATTTTTGAAATTGCATGCTACGTTTCCCAACATGAAGGTGTATGCAACTTTAGGCTATTGCATGTGGTTGATCGCCCGCCCGTCCTTTGCTCTCTTCAGGAAGATCTCAATACTATAAAGTGGGTTTTATATGAATATTTTCTTGCCTCATGGGCATACATATAATTTGAGAGGTAGTCATCGGTGCACTACTTTGGAAAATACTAAAACATAGAGATCCATAATTATGTTGTCTAAATATTAAAATGTTGTGCGGCAAAATAAAGTAAGAAAGTTAGTTCCATCCTATAGTTAACTGATGCCTTCTTCATTGTGCGAACAAAGAGTTTGTTGATTTTTCTTACTAGTTTCTTTATCCTAACAATTTTATGGGGATAGCAGGGCCCGATGACTGCCTGCCAACACCAACATCATTCATGGAAATCCACCATGGATCCGGCTGTGAGCAACACACTGGCTGCACAAACTTAACGCCAGTGTGAGGCACCGAGATATGGTCGGAAGGTTGTTCACTGAGGTCGCAAGGAAGCTCATTGAGATCAATCATTTTTTTCTAGTCCCTTTTGTCGTTGTTGAGAAACACTTTTTCTTGGTACAACACCTCCAACAAAAGAAGGGGAACAAACACATCAACTACCAACGACTCCATGCAAACTAAAAACCAAATAATTGTAAGAACAAACCTATTGCAAGAGAGGAAGGGTGACACTCTTTGAAAAGAAGAAAACAATCATTTTCTTTCGGGCTAAACCATCCAAGCTTGCTGCGAGACCACCAATATGTTGTTATGTTTTTAACTTCTGTTTCTTTTTTGTAGTTACACAAAGGGCAACTTGTCACTAGCACATATTAGTTCTGTCAGTTGCATATGCACACACACAAGTTGCACATTACAACATAGTGAGATGCAACCTTTTTCAGCCAGGGTTTTGTTTTTTTACTATTGTGTTTCATTTTTCTCGGTTTTTTCATGCTTCTTACACACAAGGGGTTTATTCCAGTTGCACATATCATCACACAAATTGAAAACCCAAACAACCATACAATTTAATCCTACTAGTTGAACTAAGGAGACATGTGAGCTGCAGAGATGTGATTTATAAGTTGCACAATACAACTCATGATAGATCCATTTTTTAGGATTTTTGCTATCATATTTTGTATGCAGTTTTATGCTTGCACGCACATTTTTTTTCAGATGCACAAATTTTGCATATCACACTATTTTCCTTGTCATGGTAGGTTTTAGGTTTATTTTTTCATCATTTCTTCTGCAACGTTACGTACAAAACAATACTCCCTCCTTCCCATTGTGTATGGCATGTAAGCTTTTGGCACAGAAATTAGTGCAGGGCTAGTCACAAATTACTGAGCCATGGTTACAAAAAGTTTCCTCCATATCCTTCAAAGACGTGGTTGGATGATCCATGATTAGCAATGGTTAGCTTTCGTTAACTGTACAAGAGAGAATAGCGGGAGCCGAGTGCTAACACACCTTGGATTTTGGGATTTTCTGGAAAAGCTTAGGCACCTAAAATTTTGCGAAGGAGGGAGTGGCAACCAAGTGAACAATCAATTCACCTTTTCGCATCCGTGCATGTTATGGGTGGAGGAGCTCCTTAAACAGCATCGTGTGTAATGTTCATTCCCAGCTATGAAATCGGCCCTACTTCTCAGAGAGATCAAAGCAATTTGCAAAACCAATTCTCTCCAATGGCTATTTTCCCAGTTGGTTAGTTATGTTTCATAGTTCTCAAAATAGAATTTCTTCCTTTTTATAGGACATATCTACTGCAACGTGTGAACAAAACAACGTATATGTTTGTACTTATATGAGTCTATTCATTATTGTGTGTGTGCTTTAGTTGCACACCAGGAGACAAAATTTGGATGGTGCAATTGAGGAGTTGCATGCAAACAACAAAAAATTGCATATCAGAACCTATTCTACAATGTCTGCTAGAAATATTTGCACTTTAGGGATTGATCTAATCCCCGTCCAAATCATGAGCAAGGCAAGCATGGTACGAAGATCATACCGACACATAAACATGTGAGTCCGGGCGTAACATAGAATCGAAACATCTATGACCACAACACACCCGACTAGCACATGAACAAGTAAATAGGGGATGAATGAATCATACGCTCTAGTCGGCCATGTTGATGCATCAGCGGCGGCAGCGGCTGCAGCTTCGTTTTCAGCCTTCTTCTTGGTTATGTTGTCTTCAGCCATGTCGTTGGCGTTGGGGAAGTAGTCGAAGCCGAGGATGAAGACACGAACAAACCAGGAGCAATCGCGCCGAGATGATCGCCAAAAACCTTATCGCCATTCTCTCGGTGCAGGATCTCAAAGGACGGGATTCCGAAGGCCTGCTCTCCCGTCCGGCCGTGCACGCGGTCGGCGGGGTGGGATCGCTGGTGGCGGCACAAAGCTTGGAACAGTGGATGATGGCTAGGGCTGCGTAAGGAGGAGTGAGTTGGTTTGATGGCTAGGGCTCACACCCGAGTCGGCATGTAGCTGGATAGACTCTCGCCCGAATCAGCACGTGGTCGATCTAATCAAGTCAGCAACGAGGCAGGCCCGATAGAGTCGTCACCGGGTAGACATGTAGCCGAGTCCAACGTCTTGGACAGTGGCGCATCCATTAGCTACTCATAATTAATCCAGTGATTAATTACCCATTTTGACCGGCAAAGATATAGCGCAAACATGGCATAACCATTTGGGTGGCTACGAAGGAGCCCTTGTGAACCACCTTTCTTCGCATGCCCCGAATAGTGAGAGGAAGAGCTCCCTTAACAAAGGGTCTCAACCCTTCTCACCATGCCATGCACCTACACGAGGCTTAGAGATTAATCAGAGATTATTGATTATATGAGTCTAAACCCATCTATAATACAACAACGTCTGATTTTGTTTTCTCGGTTTTTGCCTATTTTTGCATAGGAAATGATTTCTTGAAGAAGTTTAGTTGGATAAATTTTTGTAGAAGTTGCCACCATGGTAGAAAGTTTGGGGGGAAATATGCGCTCAAGGTGAAGAACCTACTATGGAGAAAAATAGGAAAGTTACCTTTCCTCCATCCTTTGTTGCATGGTAAGTCCACTCCTCTTTCTTTCTTCCGTTTTCATTGCTCAGAACTGGTTCAGATTTGATCAAATCTCAACCTGATAGAGCTGCCATGACAGGTCCGGCGGTGGGGGATCGCCCCCTGTGATCTGTTTGTTTTCTTTTTCATGGGGAAAAAGATGGTGGGGGTGGGTAGGTGGGGTGGGAAAGGGGGTGTGGGGCGGTTGAGGGAGGAGGGCATTGGGGCACGTGATTTCCATAGGCAGGTGATCGCGCTGGGACCGTCGCTTTGCACGTCGAGCGGGATGAGGGGTGGGCGCACATGTCAGGTGGAAATTGGTCGAAAGGGTTACTTTGCTAACATGAAAGTCAGGTGGAAACTGGTCAGAAGGGTTACTTTCCTAATATGGAAGTCAGGTGGAAACTGGTCGTAAGGGTTACTTTCCTAATATGGAAGTCGGGTGAAACTGGTCGGAAGAGTTACTTTCCTAATATAGATTAGGGGCCCGACACTTTTCATATCTGGCCATCCGCTTGTAATTGCTAGCGATGGCCACTCACTAGACGCGTCTAACATAAAAATAACCTGTAGAATGTTCTATGGTTTCTGGCTTCAAAAAGAAGGGTTTTTTTGGATAAAAAAAGAAGGGTTCTTCTAAGGGAAATCTAGATATACCCATTGTAAGGTGTAGGTGCCACTTGTAGCACCACGTTGAAACCTATACTCTTATCCACGCATGTGTTCAGATTTCAGAGTAGCTGCAAGGTGATCGCTCAATGAATAGCAGATCACGACGAGTAAGTGTTGGGCTAGGCCTGAACAATGCTGGCGAGGCTCTGGACTGCGGATCACTCGCTTGCACAAGCGCGCGGTATACCGACCCATGCATGTTGTGTTCTACTGCGCCAGAATTGTCGGCAGACGGACATTATACTCCAACACGCATCTCCCTTGGTTTCAACAATAAGCACACCAAGAGTCAGTCAATGGAAGAAAAACAATATGCACAACAGCGTCAGCTATGTGTGCACATGGATTGACGAGAAAACTGCTTGCAAGAGCTAAATGCAGCCGATCATATTATAGTAACCTCATAAGAAACATCTCATAGTCTAGAACTCATCCAGTTACAGCATCATAATTCAAACAGAGGAGCGACGTAGTCTAGAACTCATCCAGTTACAGCATCATATCATAGAATTCAAACAGGCAACAGTACGAGGAAAAACAGCTCAACACCTAAGCAATTTATCAGGCGGTCGGACGAGGAAGTTCAGACGTCCAGGGCGATGTATGCACGGCCGATCCTCTGCCGAGCAGGTACGGCCATTGGGAACAGGTGGTACGGCTCAAGCATGACCAGCTGTATGTGCTCCTGGAATTGACGAGCGGCTGCAGCAAATTTTATGAGATTTTTAGTAGCTGACGACCTTATGTTACCCAAAAGACATGTTTCATGTTCTGCATCACAAGTTCACAAGTCTTACCCTTTTTAGAGCGGCGGGTAGTAACATACTCTACTTCACGTCGGGCTGCTTCTGCGAACTCCCTTCTCAGCGCCATCTCCATTAGCTGATAGGGCTCCTGGAACTTTTGTGCCGTCATACCCAGCATCAAAACCTCCTTGTAGCTGCATTCCACCAGACTTACATAAGTCGGAAGTAAATAATGCACTAAGAACAAATAAATTGTCTAAGATATAGTATCACATCTCCGGTTCCAGTTGTAGATGCTCTATGTAGATGCACTAGTGATATGTTCTGCATATGATGGCTATCATCAACTGAAACCTGAGCATTCTAGAGAAAGAAGTATACAGTTACAGACCTTGGTTTTGGGTTCGCCATGGCACTTGCTTAGGGTGCACAGCTGTTAAGTCGCACTTCGGATTTCACTGCAATGCACATAGTTTGCAGTTCCCATTAGCTTTAAGAGAACAAGAGGAATAGAACAAGCAAACTAGTTACTACCTCCGTCCCATAATATAAGAGCGCTTTTGAAGAGTAGTGTCAAAAGCGCTCTTATATTATGGGACGAAGGGAGTACATCAGATCATGTCAAGTATCTACAGCAGCAGTATATCTCAAGCTCGCTGTATATATCTCCTAAGGAGTGCTCTTCAAAAGGCAGAGGAAAGGAACAAGCAACATAGCAATAATGTGCCAGGCACATTGATCCGGAAAAAGCTCTTTGCCTTCGCAAAGGCGTATAACAAACAAGTTCACTGCTTCAACCCATTTATAAGACAGAGTGCATGTTATACATGGAAATAACTTGGAAATGCTAATCAGCATGCATAGACTTGAAGTTTTTGTTAGCTGAAACAAAGCAATATATTGGAGGGCCAATATGGCCAAGGAAGTTACAAAAAGAGTTTAAAAGAAAAGGGGAATAGGCCCCCTTAGAGCAGTACGCTACTTCTCCCGAAAATCCCCAAAAGGGTGCTAAAAACCTCTCGCTTTTCCCAGCCTCCAGGACTCAAAATCATCTCTAATCCTGGAGGTCACCTCCCGAGTCGGTGAGATCGCAGCTCTGAAAGCCCTGGCATGGCCGTGGAAGAGAGGCTAATCTGGGAACATGCAAGTACACTAAACGAGCAACTCCAGGACACGATCAGATGGACTCAAAGCAGAAAAGGTTGCTACTCCACAGCCTCGGCGTACAAGATGCAGTTCAGTCACCTCCCCTCCACGGGCATGAGAAACTCTATATGGAAAGATCAAGATTTTCTCTTGGCTGTTACACTTGGACAGACTCTGGTGCAACAACCGCCTTCAACACCGAGGGAGGCCAAATGCATATTTCTGCCACTTTTGCTTGAGAAACTTAGAAACCTCTGTCCATCTATTTTGGAACTGCCACCTCTCACGAGCAGTCTAGACAGAGGTGGCTAAGTGGAATGGATGCTCGGCTTTAGCAATCCCAAGCGAAGAACAGCTCAACACGACCTCCACGGTCAAAGCAGCGATCTCGCGCATGAATAGAGAATGCAGAAAAAGAGTAAAAATATTGATCATGGCCACCACATGGGAGCTCTGGTGCGAGAGAAACGGCTGCCGTCTTCAGAGATAAACGGGCAAGCTTCGCGGACATCATTGCAGCGAGCCGGAGGAACTTGGAACAATGGTGACTGGGAGAAGCAAAAGCCATAAAGACCCCCTTCGGGGATGTAATTGCGAGATAGAGGGTTACGGCAACTAGTAGGGGGAGGAAGAAAGGCGGGCCTCTCCCCCTCTTTGTTCTTCCCCTACCCTCTGTCTTTTTTAATTTTTGGCCACTTGGGCCTTCTCTTGATCATCCTGATCAATCCATGTATTTTGTTACTCTACCCATGCTAAATCTATTGAAGCCAGCCAAGCTGGATCTTATAGAAAAAGAAGAGAGGGAAAAACAAGCCCCTTTCCCTCTCTTTCACCAGCATTGGCATGGCCTTAATTCCCCGCCTGAAATTTGGAGCCGTGGCATCGATGATTGTTTCACATAGGTGTTGGACCAACCTCAGATGAGGCCAAAGTGTCGGTATCAGGGCCCTTCCATCTAGAGATGTTTGCCCAAATTTCAGGCGAGAAAGGGCAGTCGCAGATCAGGTGACAGGAAGACTCTAAACTTGCATAGCTGCCAGCCCCTACGCTGCAGCCGATCTGCGCTCAGGTACATGCAATGCATGTGAAAGATTCGCGAGTTACAATTTCCCCACCCTCCTCCTACCAGTTCGGCAAAATAACCTCTAATCTGAGAAGATGCAGTTCATCGGGCGATAGCTAACAAAAACATCATGATTTTTTTTGACGAAAATTTGCACTTGAACAAGGCAAACCACGGGAACAAAGCAAAGGGGGAAAACACGAGGAGCACAAAAATCGGGGGAGAGGGAGGGGGCGGGTGGAAGAGGGCGTGGAGCAGATCCTCACCGTCTCGCCGTGGAGAAGAGGGAAAGGGGCTTGTTTGCACTCCGCAGGCGATGGAACTATGAGAGCGGAGCGGAGCCCTTCTTATAAAGAGACGACGCTGCACGCTGCACGCATCACACGCGCACCCCCCTTCCCCCCACCCACACCCACACAGAAACGCCGGGATCCAAAGCAGCAATAACCCCAAATAAATATCTGAAAAACATTACTAGTAGTAGCTGTTAATAAAAAGACGTGCTCACCAAATTTACCCGCGTCCATTAACCGGAAGGCAGGCACTTTGACGGCAGGCGGCGACAGAGTGTGCAAACGGCCCAGGGCGACCGAATAGCCCTCGCGATGCCGAGGGAGTCGGCCGGCCAGCCCACGCCATGTCGGGGCCCAGTAGAGGTCGTGGATAGTCGCGCTCGCGCAGTTGGCGGGGCCAGGCTGGTTGCATCCGGCAAACACCGTGGTGTCCGTCCGCCGGCAAGCGCCACCGCGGGCGCCCAGCGCGACTCCGGAGGCCCGTCTCAGGGTGCGTGGGCAGCAGGCAGCCGACGCACCGAGGGTGGTCCGCGCGGCGGGGCACGGAAAGGCCGCGCCGGGGTCACGCCCTTCCCTCCAGCCAAGCCTGGAGCGGCGGCTGCAGCTGGACCGCGCTCGGCGCCGTGGCGGCACCCAGGGACGCCTGCCACTTCGGGGATCACCGCGGCGTGGGCCTCTGGGTGCATCACAAGGGCATCGGCATGGCGCCGCGGAGCTCGGCGGGACGTAGGCGCGGCGGTCGGGGAGGGCGACGAGGTCGCACTCGCGGAACTCGGCAGTGATTCTCTGTAGGAGGGAGAGGCGGCGGGTGTCAGGTTGAGAGGCGGAGGTGGCGAGGTGGTTCGTGGCCTCGGGGTTCGCGTTTCATGTTTTGAAGACAGGCGGAGACAGCACTGGACTACTTTAGTGGAGCGTGGACTACAGGAGAGACGGAGTCTTTTTTGGATGAAAAGACTTTTGAAGAAGGTAAATTTACCCTCTCGATAAAAAAAATATAATAGTTTTTAGATCACTAAAGTAACGAACTAAATACTCTTGTATCTTTTTAAATTTCTTTATCAAGGGAGTAATTGTCAAAAAAAAGTAATTGTTTTCTCCCAGTTGACCGGCCCAATTTTGCATCAGATGCGCATTTCGTTGGATGGATCGGGGGCAATCCTACTGCACATGCACGTCATCTTCCTCTCGCTTCTTTATACCCTATCGCCGACGGCAATCCCTTATTGTGGGCAAGAGGGCACCCTAAACCCCACCAACACCGCATGTGGGATTTTTCTCCATCCCCATGAGCTGGAGTTGTTGCGGGAGCATAGTCTTCGGCCACCGCGCGGGAAACCCACGCCGCGGTCCATCGGTCACACTCCGACGAACTGGCGGCCGCCCCCACACCACCTCCTTAAAAAAATTCCTCACCAGCCAGAGATGGTAGCCCTCGGTGTTGCGACCTCGACGACAAGAGTGGTGCTGGAGATGAACACCACACCGATGTTGGGGATCGCAACGACGCATGCTAGAACCGCCCCCAGAGATGTCGTGACCACGACGCTTTCGTGCTGGAACCACCTCCAGACATGTTTTGGAGCTACTAACGACGTGCGGCGAAGCTGCAACTAGCAGCTCCAAATCTTACGACTGATGATTTTTTTTTTGCTAGAACCAGATATGAGCGGGGGTGCAATTGGAGCACGAGGCAGGTTCTATCTGTGGGCGAAATGCTTCGACTCGCGTGCGACGGAGCTGCTATCTATGGGCGAAATGCTTCGACTGGCGTGTGGTGTACAACCCACAATGCCATTTGTTACCACTATCACATTTTTTGCTAGAATCAGAGAGATAGGGGCTACGATTAGCGCACGGCAGAGCTGTAACCAGCGACGTGACACGCTACAAACCGAGCCAAATTTTGTTGGAACCAGAGATACTGGATTTTCGTGAGCTACTCCGTCGTCCCCATTGATGCTGCAACCGATGGCGGCACCGGCGGGGCACAATGATGCCATCGATCACATGTATTGCTGGAACCAGCTAGACACAGTGTCGCGACGGGGGTGGCGAGGAGGAGCGGTGCCACACCGACGGCGGTAGGCTCGAATGCACGGATACGGATACGGGTATCAGTATCGGGCCAATACGGATACGTAAATTTGTCATTTTCAAAAAGTGCCAATACGGATACGTTGTAGGTACTCAAAGCCATCTGGAGGAGATGAGAATGATAGATCTTCAGAGATCAGAGAAGAAAGAAGAGGAGATGAGCTTGGCTGGGCAGGAGAAATGGAGAAGAAAAGTGTCCATACATGGTTGTTGTGTGAGAGGGGACGTTGGTGAGTAGGAGGAGCTCGTCGCCGGCTAGCCGCCACTGCTGCTGGCCCTGGGACCTGGGTGAGCATCTGCTAGCGACACAGCTGCCGCCTGGTGTGAGCATGGGAGGGAGGAAAGACGCTGCGAGGGAAAGGATGAGGGCATCGGGGCACTAGGGTTACTGGTTGCTTCTTAACTGGGTTGTGCGGACTCTTACCTGGGCTGGAAAAGTATCCAAAACGTACTGGCGAAGTATCCTTAGAGTATCGTCATTGTTTTAAATCATTTATTCCTGGATACTCCAGCGATATGTATCGGGGGTGTATCGAAGGAGTATCGGTATCGGATACGGTATCCGATACGGATTCGCTGGTTGGCTGAAGTATCCATGCATTCGAGGCGGTAGGGCTACCTATGACTGCAATTGGGAGGAGGGTGAAAGGAAGCTGCTGCCAGGGAACATTTTAATATGGGCAAGGATGGGATAGTTGCAACTGGTGACGGTGACGAGCATCGATGATGAAGCAAGAGGGCGAGGGCGGTTGTCGAGCTGGATGTTGTTTGTGAGGTAACGGGCGTTGCAGATGGCGGGCTGAGTTGCATGGTGACAAGGGGGAGGGGGGTCAGGGTACACACACTTGAAGGAGGCTACACATTCTGTATCCAGTACCAGGGTGGGGCCCCATTGTGTAAGGTAACATCCCAAGGCAAGACTGCCCTCTGGCAAGTGGTGACAGTGTCACTTTTATGTAGAAGCACGGCTGAGGCATGGACGAGTAAGGGCATGAACTATGTGGCCATCACCCCAGCTTGGTTTCAGCCTTCACCTTAGAAAAAAATAATGAGGCCACCGTATGAGTATCTCACCCGCATTAGAAGCGGTGAATGTTCTATAGTGATCCACCTATCTCTCTCTCCATCACTATTTTTTACTTCATGGCTCTCACTTCCTCTTGTTTAGCGAGGAAGCAGGCTCATTTGCAAGAGCCCGTTTGGCTCTGCAAGCGATGGTCGTTTTTCTTTTCTCCTCCAAGGCAGCGGCTCAACCGACGTGGATCCGTGGGGCAGCAGTCCATCCTGGAGCGATGGCCATACCCTCATAAGGCAATTCCAACATGGATCATCAAACATATCGTACAAAATGTTCGTGGTGAATGGGGCGTCAGTCATTTTCTTAACCACCAAATATCATGCTCGTTTCAAATGATTCAAACATAAACACAAATGAAACTCATGCTAAATAGATTAAATTTGTTAATTTTTAATATATTTACAACCAAATAAACAAAATTTAACAAGTTCAAACTAAATTTTAAAAAATAACTAAACTACGTGAGGTATTGGACGGTGACATGACGGGCATGGCCTCTGAGGCCACTCACACCTCCGTCGTTGTCCTTCTAGTGGTGGAACACCTGTCAGGCGTCACGGCATCCCTGCCTAGCCACCACAGCACGCTCGCGAAGCAGCTGCTCAGTTGACTTCGCCTAGCACAGACGCTCGCGTGCCGCTGCCCGGCAGCGACGGTCGACCGTGAACTCCAACTCGCACCGCCTGCCGTTGCCTTGGAACCGGTCGAAGCACTCTCACTTGGGCAACCCCACTTGGTGGAGTTGATTGATGAGCTGGTGGTGGCAGTGGCGCCGGTCTGCTCGGGGTTTTGGACTGGTCCAGGGCCTCCACGAGCGTGGGGTCCGTCAGCACCCTGGCGCCGCGACGTCTGTCCTTGTGAACGCCGCTCGACGCATTGTGCCTTGCCGCTCACGGCGCTCCGCCTTGGCGATGCATTTATTAGCCACCGAGGAGGATGACTTCTTCATGCCGCCGCCACTTGGGTAGCAGTCGATGCCGCTGCGCGGGTTGGAGGACATTGCGGAGGACTCCTCCTCCTTCATGGTGACCATACAACACTGGTTGCCTGGCTAGTGACATGGTGGTGTCGGCAATGCCTGCTCTTTGTAGCATCCGATTTGGACGCCACAATAGAAATTGCAGCTCCTCCTTCTTGCAGGTCCGATTTTGACGTTGCGGTGGAGCGCAGGAACTGTGACACTGGACCATGATCGATGATCGACCGATGTAGCACCATCTCCATCTGACGCATCTGACGGAGCTCCCCTGGATTCAGAGGAGCATGACAAGAACCATTTGGACACGTCAGACTTGCCCATCGTGATTGGTGGTGGAGGTGTGCGAATTTGGGAGAAAAGAGGCGGAGGTGTAGGGCTTGCACCCGCTGCCGGGAGACTTCAATATTCAGGGCAGGCGGACCGATGTTGCATCAATGCGGGCAGTGGTCGGAGTAGGTTTTCGGGTCGTCGTGACGGTTTGAATGTCAGGCGGGTCAACGGGCATGAGCGCGGTTAAGCGGCCACCAGGTCACGCTCGCTCTGATCGGCATGAATGCAACACAAATGCTTCTTGAGAGGAAGATGAAAAATGAGTTCTAGATTGGTCCGCGTTGTCGGAGTTCGACGGGTCAGAGTTTGGACTCTCGCAAACCTCCCTTAATTTGGCGCCGGTTTAAGAAATTTCGAACATCAGGCCTGATCAGCCAAATTTAGTGACCGGTGATGGATGGTAAAAAATGCCCTCACGGTTGAGTCTAAACGTATAATTTGGTGATCCGCGTTGTAGTTGTCTTAACCCGCAAGGAAGCGCTGTGATTTTGAACTAGCGGATCATTCAAAACGCCCTCGCAAAGAAAGATCGTTCAAAACTGCCATGGGAGTAGTTGGCAGCAGAGGCTGCGGTTGTACGACGCGAGTATACGACACCCCCCTTGTGAAATAAAGCCGGGCCCTCTGTCTTCTTGACCCCTCTTTCTCCTCGCTCCCGCGGGCTTTTCGCCTGGGCCCCGTTCTCGCTGACCTCAGCGTCCGCGCCCGCCAGCGGCCTCGCCACGCTTTTCCCTTCCTCCCTCCCCCCTCCGCCCGCGTACCCCCAACTACTTCTCTCTGCGTTGCTACCACCGTTGTGTGGTAGTGGAGGCCTTCCCCGGTCCTGTTCTGCTGAGGCGTAGGCATACGTGTTCCGGATAAGGATCGCGGTGCCAGCTGCCGAGTGTTTGCCAGAACAGAATGCCTCCTCCGAATTTGCTCAAGAGTATGGGGCTGAGAGCAATGGCCAATGGGCAATGCGTGCGTGTCTATGAAACCCCGTAGTGAAAATCATGAGCGCAGCATTGGGGTACGGGATTTAAGAACAGGTTAGCTGGCGCTCTTAGCGTTTCAAGTGCATTCTTCCCGATTATGATCTGCATAGGTAGCCTGTACATTTGTTCAACCTATAGGACGCCTTCAGTTGATTGAGCTGGAAAACAATGCCTAAACCTGGACTGTTGGAGCTAGCGTTTGCTTTCTGTGAATGTATAATATCCAATCATCGGTCCATAACAAGTTAGTTAAAAAAGAGCAAGAGATGGCAAAAACACAAGCTTCCGACACGTTTTTATGCCAGAATGTCCTTGTAGATAAGTTTTTTTTGTGTGGAAATGGAGGCATTGCCCCTGGCCTCTGGGTAACCAGGAGCATCATGGTTTTTGTGGCCGTTTTAGTGCCGGTAATGACCAATGAGAGACCGTACCCAGTGTGGAAGATGAGATTTATGGTTGTCACGGCTTGTCCCTTTATTTAGGGCAACTCCAACGGCCGGCCCAAATGAACATAAAAATTATCAATTCTTGTCCATTTAGGTGGTTGGGAGGGCAGACATCCGCTCCGTCCGCCCCTTTCTAGACATGACGCCCAACGGAGCAACCCCATTTGGTCCCGCATGTCCATTTTTTCTATCAAATTGGCATTTTGGACATCTATATACATTTACAACCAAATAAACAAACGAATGAAACATTGACATTGTTAAACAAATAAGGCACATACTCCTTCCCTCCCACAATATAACTTGAAAATCAATCTTATATTATGGGATGGAGGGAGTAGTTTACAATCAAATGATTAAAAATCACATAGTTTATAACCAAGTGGATTTAAAATTGTAGCAAATAAATTGGAAGGAAAAGAGCAAATACAACTATTGCTTTTCTAATGTGAGTCCACATATGCTCAACAAAATCATCTTGAAGTTGAATGTGAGTTGTCTGATCACATATTTCATGATGAAATTAGATGAACTATGCAAATGTTGCCGCTCCACTCTCGAGCCCAACCAAGTCACCCTGGTAATCCCATCCTTGGTCATAGATGTTGTATCACGCGCATCCTCTATGATCATGTTGTGCATGATTACACAAGCAGTCATCACCTTCCATATAGTGTCAGTGCTCCATGTTCTAGTACGGTGCCGAACAATAGCCAAGCGAGATTAGAACACACCAAAATCACCCTCCACATCGTTCCTAGCACTCTCGTGTTCTTTGGCAAACCTAGCCCTCTTCTTTCCTTCGGGCTCGGAGATTGTCTTCACAAATATAGACCACGGAGGATAGATACCATCGGCTAGGTAACATGCCTTGTTGTATTGGTGGCCATTGTTCGCATGATTGACCTCTGGAAAATTGCCTCCCGAAAGCCTCAAAAACACTCACTACAAAAAACATACACTTCCGTGATGATACGTGTTTGTCACAGTAGGTCACATTTTCTGTCATGCATGTACATCCATGACGATTTTATGACAGAATCAAGATAGTCATACATGTGCTATCGTAGAAGTGTTTCATGACATTACCAAAATTATCATCACGGAAGTGTCCACTTCCATGACAATAAATCGCGCGTCATAGAAGTGCTTTCGTTAAGGGCGATCGACACGTGGCATCCACCGTAACGGAACGCCGTTAAGCTATCGGGTCCGATTTTGGATCCGATAACCCGTTAACAGCCCAGACCAATGGGATTTTCCACGTGTAAAATTATCATTGGCTGGAGGAAACATGTGTAAGCTCCGCGTTGGCACAGGTGTCACCCATCCAATGGGTGAGATGCGCCTATGATATATTTACACGTGGACTGGCCCAAAAGTGGCCCATAAAGTTTAAATGGGCCGGCCCAACTAAAGGCCCACAAGATTTTATGGACCATAATGGGTCGGCCCAGCAAAAGGCCCATGAGATTTTGCGGACCATAATGGACCGGCCCAGCTAAAGGCCCACAAGATTTTGCGGGCCATAATGGGCCGGCCCAGCTAAAGGCCCACAAGATTTTGCGGACCATAATGGGCTGGCCCAGCTAAAGGCCCATAAGATTTTGTGGACCATAATGGGTCGGCCTAGCTAAAGGCCCACGAGATTTCGCCGATCATAATGGGTCGACCTAGCTGAAGGCCCACAAGATTTTGAGGACACTAGTAGGCCGGCCCATTAACAAGCTGACATGTTTTGGGACAAATGTTGGCCCATATTTGATCCAGTCCATTAACAGCCAACCACGTTCCGAGCCTAATAAAGGCCCATATGAGATTCGGCCTATTAAAAGCCTACCACGTTCTGGGCCAAATTACGGCCCAGATCAGGTCCGACCCTTTAAGAGGCTTTGGGCTAAATTATGACCCATATCAGATTCGGCCCGTCAACTGGACGCTATGCTTTTGGGCCCACTTGCTAAAGGCTCATTTAGTAATTCGTCCTGATATTAGTTTCGGCCTGTTAAAGGCCCGTTTAACATTTCAGCCATATATTTATTTTGGCCTGTTAAAAGCCCGTCATATAGATGGGCCTAACTACGACCCGCTTTACAGCCGGCCTGCTCATAGCCGATAATCTGATTGGGCCAAATAAGGATCAAGACAATTTTGGCCTGTTAAAAGCCATTGATTTGATTGGCACAATCATGGGTTGGGGTCTATTTCGGCCTGCCGCCGGCCCATGAGCTGTTCGGCACGTTTCAGGCTCAACCTACTTTTCAGCCTCCTAAAAGCCCATTGAGTTTTCTTGCAAAAATAGGGCCAGTGGTTTACTCGGCCTATTAAAGGCCTGAATCTACTAGTGGACCAGTTTACATTTAGGCTTGTTAACAGACCAAGATGACAGGGCCCATGATGCGGATCATACATAGTGATTTCCATGACGGCCCGATTATGTACCATAATTTTACGGTTTGGCCGGTTTACTGCGAAGACAGGATATATATACGGTAAAATAACTGTAGTATCGTGAATAAGAAAAAACCTAGACTATACAATAAAGAAATTATGGTATATTACATCCACTGGGCATCAAAGTTCGCCACTATGATAATAAAGCAAAAGCAGACAACAGATTACATACACTGGGCATCAAAAATCGCCACCAGTGCAAATAAACATGTCGACAAAATAATATACAAAACGGACAACACTTCAATAGAGTTCAAGAAAGGTTAGCCCTGCTCGGGAGTTGCAGCGCAAGCAGCTGAGCAAGCTGATGAGACTGCGCTTGTTTGACACTTATATCCTCCTCACTCTGAAAGATAAACAAGAAGACATCTGACAGGTTTTGCACATATAAGTATCAGTGCTGACAATTCATCACATTTCTTACTGACGAATAAAGTGACACCGTTTAAAATAGCATTAACACAATATGGTATTGTTCAGATCAAGACATTGCAGGAAATGACATTATGAAGGAGTTGGCAGCTTCACGACACCACTGGATTACAGATCAAGAACTCATAAGTATCAATGGTTAGTGTGTTGTCAATTTATCCCATTTCAGATTGGCAAATAAAGAGACGGTTTAAATAATAGTAGAATGATATGACATTGTTCATAGTTAAGACATTGCAGAACATGACATTGTGCTGTAGTGGGTAGGTTCACCACACCACTGGATTACGGATCAAGAACAAAAGCATACATGTAGTGCAAAAGAAGGTCACTTGCTCTGTATAGTTTAATTTACATAGTATGAAGAAGGAACTTGGTTGTACAACTGAAAACTTAAATTGAGAAGGACAAACTTTTGTTTATGAACTACATAATAAACTTTAAACATGCAATTTGATGCAAACACCAAAAATAAACAGTTGTTGCAGTCATGCCTAACCAAATATACACCACAAAGTTTGAAGGCTTGAGAAGGACAAACTTACATTATTGGTGAAGACAGGCTCTATAAAGCCCTTGTCCATGCTGATGGGGGGGCGCAATTCAAAAAGTTTACCATAGAATCTTGTTCATAAGCATTGCCTTTATTCTACATTTTGTTAAGAGTAAATATAGATGTGATAATATAAGAAAAATGGAGAATATTTAAGATGAGATGAAGAGTGATGCTAAATAACCAAGTAGCTACAAATGTAAGTTCAGTGATACAGGCAAAAGGTACAACCAAGCGCAATGCAGAGCTAAACTTCTTCAGTACCATCGGTGTTATCCAATCTTATGGTAAGAGTAAATATAGATCAGATGTGTAGAAAATGGAGGGCAAAGGAAAATAAGCTGCAGAGTGATGGTACATAAACAATTACCTATCAATATAAGTACACTTATAAAGGGCAACAGGTACTTACAAGAACAATGCAGAGCTAAAAAAATTCATTGGCATTGGATATATTCTACAATAATATAACCATTCATACAGATCAGATAATTTGGAGCGAACAATTGATAAGCAAGCTATCATGCATACTGCTGTCACATAATGAACCAGGTATGTATGCAAGTATAGTGATACAGGACAATGTGTACTAACAAAAGGAAAGCAGCAGGCAGCATATTTGCGATATCTTGTTGTTCTTTTCAAACTGGAATTCTTCTTCGAGCAGATTTCTTGCAAAAAAGATCCGTAAGGCACATGCGGAAAAGTAGAAGTTCAAATTGTCATGTGATTTCATAGACAGTACCTCATCCTGGAAACGAGACCAGTGCATAACAAGGTTTTTACATTCAATGTCTTCTAAATTTAGCACAGGAGACTTCACTGAAAATTCGTTTATAGACTTGCCATCAAAGTGTGATTTCCTCAGGTAACACCGATACTGCTGCAATGCTTCCTTGAAAAGCGCAATCAAGCTTTGCTCGTCATGACTATCCAGATTGACCCTCTCCTACTTACAACAATGTAATGTAAATCATTGTTGTGTTCAATCAGCAGAAAACAGGAAAATGATCACCATGAATAATAGCACTTACACGTAAGTGGGACAGGAAGATGTGAAAATGGTGTTTGTCTTCACTATAATCTTTGCATGATGGGAATATATGCACGTAGTCCCTAACAACATTGAAAGAATTGTCTTTTAAATTGGGAATAACTGGAATGGGTTTCCAATCTGCAGGAATTGGTCGTCTCTGCAGTTGGGATAGGTCTTCGGCCGGTGGACTTGCTGTACTTTTTGCTGGAGTGGGATTATTCTGTGGTATGGCTGGTGCTATGGCAACTGAAATCGGCATACCTTTTGCTGGACTGCAGGTTCTGTGTGGTGGGGCTAGTGGTGGGGCCAGTGAAGTATTGGTACAGTTTGCTGGAGTCGGTCATACATTTTGTGTCACTGGTTGTACAACCAATATAAGTGGGGTGTTGTCTAATTTCTCCGACACCACCACGTTTTACAAGGACTTTGCTGGTGCTCCTTCAGGTTCGACAATCACCCTCTTCCTTTTTGATGTCTGATGCGCAAGAACAGCATTTGAGTGGGAAAACATGGTATGATGACAAATGGAATATGTATTGATAATGGATGGGCATGGCATCTCGACATATATGATGAGTAAACTAAGCAGATGGCGGTGCAAGAAAGTAGAAGAAATGCAAGATAACATATGCAAGATACGCGCAATCAATAAAACCTTGCCAAATTAGAACAAGCACCTTGATGGGTGAACAGGACAGGCCATCTGCTTTTGACTCCTCGAGGTTAGAATAGTCATTAGGATCATATTCTGAACAAGAATCAATAGATGGGGAGCGTATGAGTTTCATTGCATCCAGAATGGCACTCAATGCCTTGGTGCCAATTTTGTATGTCATTGCAGTGTTTAGCTTCAAGAGTGGACTGCTGCTAGTGCGACACAAAGCAGCTACATAGATCATAGTGTAGATACAACGGGAAAACCTTAAGCATCAGAGTAAAATCAGCAAAGTGGAACTTGCTGGAATATATGTGCTAGTATTACCGGTACGGCTAGAAAGGCTTCGGAGACCAACTCTCTTCAACTGAAGGTGCGGTACTATTAATATCAGTGTAACTCTCAAAGGCGACACAGCTCCCCGCATTTCCTTGCTATTATTATAGGATTCAAGTGGGCATGCCACTATAAATCCTATTCCTATGTTTATAAAATCCTACGAATCAAAGGGGCCCGAAGAGTTCAAAGTGTCCATCACAACCGACCGTATAGACCACTACACTGCAAATATCCCTGCTCATCTTCACTACAAGGAACAAACTGTACTACTATCATACTCCCTCTGTTCCAAAATATAAGTCTTTGTAGAGATTTCCACTATGGATCACATACAGATGTATCCAGATACATTTTAGAGTGTAGATTCACTCATTTTGCTTCATATGTAGTCCATGGTGGAATCTATACCAAGACTTGTATTTAGGAATGGAGAGAGTAATTATTAAAGAAGAACGGAAAAGGTACATGCTAAATAAGAGCAAGCAGATTTTGGATAATAAAATGTTCGTTGCGCAGTGCCCACACATGATGAACCAGAGCGCATTAAGAATGCAACTCCCTGCTGTCTCTCTATATGTGGTGCACGTGCTTTTCGAAAGTAAAGTAGGAACATTAGCTGACCAATTAAACGTTATCTATTTTAGTAATATCAACATCATATCAGATTCGTATTTGAGCAACAAGTTTGGAATTATGAGTGGTACGTTGTTTAGCTTGATGGATTCAGGAGCAGTGCTAAGCAGGTACGATGATGGTACTGAATATAAAGGCATGTTTGCATGCAAGTCGAGTGACTTTTGTCATTTGGGTCAGTCGACCATTTTCAGGCGGTTGGATGAATATCCTACGTCTCCTAACCCTTCTTCTTTCTCGTCTCTGATTCTTCCCATACAGAACACCGCACGGGCTGCCGGCCGGACCACTGGTCCCCCACCGCCTGTGTTCCTCCACTACCCCCACCCCCACCCCCGCCCCCACTCACGTCGAGTTTTCTTCGTTCGGCGAGGCCCCACCAGCGCCCCCCACAACCACCGTCCCCACCCGAGCCCCTTCCTTCACACCGGCAAACTCCGGCGAGCTCTGAAAAATTGACTGACCCAATTTTGAAATTTAGTCTACTATGATTTAACTAGTGTGGAATATAAAAGGGGAAAACCATAAGCATTGCGAGTATAGTGTTGAGCGTGCCATGGCGTATCTGAAGGTGCAAACCGAACAAAGGCAACTTCGCAACCAATGTTTGCTTTCAACTAGCAAGTAGTGATGGACAAGAAATCAGAGTAAAGCATTGGTGATCTATTTTCTTGCTGTGATAAATAAGTTGAGCAGATACGAAAGAGTACCGCCTCTGGTGCGGCGCCGTGTATGCATCTGCTGAGAATTTGATGGTGCTGCGGTAGCGATGGCTGTCGGCAGCGTGGAAGGAGATCTAGGAGGGTATACGGTGGCGGCAGGGCGCGGTGGACGAGATGGTCGTAGGAGCGGCGCTGGCAAGGTGGACGACGGCGGGGATGAAGCGAGAGTATGGGATGCAAGGATCCCGGTCCAAAACCGTGGATGAGAGAGGTTGATCTCTTGTAATGGACGACGGTGTCGGGGTATCAGCTCCGGCATGGTGGAGGAGGACGGCGGTGGATGGGGTGGCGGACGGAGGAGGCTGGGATGGAGAGGGTGTTTTGGCGCCCACGGAGTACGAATGGGGAAATGGAGGGAGAGAGGAAGGAGGGAACCATGTCTTCAGGGCGCACTTGTCTCAAATGCGAGGAAATTTACAAACTAAGCCCCCGTTTTAAATTTCCTACATCACAGGAATATTAGTCGGTTGGGGATAGGACGGTAATCTCGCATACACCAAATATTTGCCGACGAGAGTTTGTTTTTGGCGCCCACCGTGTATGAATCAGGGAGGAAGTCGATTTTGGTCGAGGAGACACTATGTTTTGGCGCCCACCGTGTATGAATCCGGGTGACAGGCGATTATGTCACGTTTGAGTGAAATTACAAACCTACCCCTATCGAAACCTATAGAAATCGAGCCGATAGGCTTTGCATGGCACGGATAGGCAGTAGTAATTTCCATCTAGCAGATTTTGGTTTTGGGCGGTTACTGCGACTTTTCCCGCTTCGCTCAAATTTTGCAGAGTGCACGTTTACCGTGCCAACTCAATTCGAATCCCGTTTATATTCTATTTTTTCGGGCATGATCCATTTTTTATTGGAATAAAATTATATATACATCATTTTTATATATACTTTCAAAAGCACAACAAAGAATTCTGCTCCATTCCGACAGTTCGTCGTGCTAAGACACCACGTGATGATCGGGTGTGATAGGCTCTACATTCACATATAGTGGGTGCAAGACAGTTTTGCACATGCAGAATACTCAAGTTAAACTTGACGAGCCTAGCATGTATAGGCATGGCCTCGGAACACTGGAGACTGAAAGGTCGAACCTGAATCATATAGTAGATATGATCAACATAGAGATGTTCACCATTGATGACTACTCCATCTCATGTGATGATCAGACATGGTTTAGTTGATTTGGATCACGTATCATTTATATGACTTGAGGGATGTCTATCTAAGTGGAATTTCTTAAGTAATTTGATTAATTGAACTTTAATTTATCATGAACTTAGTCCTGATAGTATTTGCAAATTATGTTGTAGATCAATAGCTTGCGTTGTAGCTCCCCTATGTTTTTTGATATGTTCCTAGAGAAAACTAAGTTGAAAGATGATAGTAGCAATGATGCGAATTGGGTCCATGATCTGAGGATTATCCTCATTGCTGCACAGAAGAATTATATCCTTAATGCACCGCTAGGTGACAAACCTATTGCAGGAGCAGATGCAGACATTATGAACGTTTGGCAAGCTTGATGTGATGACTACTTGATAGTTTAGTGCATCATGCTTTATGGCCTAGAACTGGGACTTCAAAGACGTTTTGAACGCCACGGAGCATATGAGATGTTCCACGAGCTGAAATTGGTATTTCAGACTCATGCCCATGTCGAGAGGTATAAGAACTCTGACAAGTACTTTGCCTACAAGATGGAGGAGAATAGCTCAGCCAGTGAGCATATGCTCAGAATGTCTAGGTAGTACAATCGCTTGAATCAAGTGGGAGTTAATCTTCCAAATAAGATAGTGATTCACAGAGTTCTCTAGTCACTATCACCAAGCTACCAAAACTTCGTGATGAACTATAATATGCAATGGATGACAAAAATGATTCCTGAGCTCTTCGCGATGCTGAAATTGCCGAAGGTATAAATCAATAAAGAGCATCAAATGTTGATGGTTAACAAGACCACTAGTTTCAATAAAAAGGGCAAAAAGGGAAAAGAAAGGGAACTTCAAGAAGAATGGCAAACAAGTTGCCGCTCCCATGAAGAAACCCAAAGCTAGACCCAAGCCTGAAACTAAGTGCTTCTACTTCAAAGGCAATGGTCACTGGAAGCGGAACTGCCCCAAATACTTGGCGGATAAGAAGGATGGCAAAGTGAACAAACGTATGTTTGATATACATGTTATTGATGTGTACTTTACTAGTGTTAATAGTAGCCCATGGGTATTTGATATCGGCTCAGTTGCTAAGATTAGTAACTCGAAACAGGAGTTGCGAAATGAATAGAGACTAGTTAAGGATGAGGTGACGATGTGTGTTGGAAGTGATTCCAAGGTTGATAAGATCACCATCATACACTCCCTCTACCTTTGGATTAGTATTGGACCTAAATAAATGTTATTTGGTGTTTACGTTGATCATGAATATGATTTAATCATTGTTGGGGAACGTAGTAAATTCAAAAAAAAAATCCTACGCACGCACAAGATCATGGTGATGCATATCAACGAGAGGGGAGAGTGTCGTCCATGTACCCTCATAGACCATAAGAGGAAGCGTTATGACAACGCGGTTGATGTAGTCGTACGTCTTCACGATCGACCAATCCAGGTACTGCTACGTCTTGAGCTTGTGTTGGTTTTCCTTGAAGAGGAAAGGGTGATGCAGCAATAGTAGCGTAAGTATTTCCCTCAGTTTTTCAGAACCAAGGTATCAATCCAGTAGGAGGCTCCTCAAAAGTCCCACGCACCCACACAAACAAACAAAGAACTCGCAACCAACGCAATAAAGGGGTTGTCAATCCCTTCACGACCACTTGTGAAAGTGAGATCTGATAGAGCTAGTATGATAAGATAAATATATTTTGGGTATTTTATAATATAGATTGGAAAAGTAAAGATGCAAATAAAAGTAGATTGAAAGCTTATATGATAAAAGATAGACCTGGGGGCCATAGGTTTCACTAGTGGCTTCTCTCAAGATAGCATAAGTATTACGGTGGGTGAACAAATTACTGTCGAGCAATTGATAGAAAAGTGAATAATTATGAGATTATCTAGGTATGATCATGTATATAGGCATCATGTCCGCGACAAGTAGACCGACTCATGCATGCATCTACTACTATTACTCCACACATCGACCGCTATCCAGCATGCATCTAGAGTATTAAGTTCATAAGAACAGAGTAACGCATTAAGAAAGATGACATGATATAGAGGAAAAAACTCATGCAATATGATATAAACCCCATCTTTTTATCCTTGATGGCAACAATACAATACGTGCCTTGCAACCCCTATTGTCACTGGATAAGGACACCACAAGATTGAACCCAAAGCTAAGCACTTCTCCCATTACAAGAAAGATCAATCTAGTAGGCCAAACCAAACTGATAATTCGAAGAGACTTGCAAAGATAACTCAATCATACATAAGAGAATTCAGAGGAGATTCAAATATTTCTCATAGATAAACTTGATCATAAACCCACAATTCATCGAATCTCGACAAACACACCGCAAAAAGAGTTACATTGAATAGATCTCCACAAGAGAGGGGGAGAACATGGTATTGAGATCCAAAAAGAGAGAAGAAGCCATCTAGCTAATAACTATGGACCCGAAGGTCTGTGGAAAACTACTCACAGCTCATCAAAAGGGCTATGGTGTTGATGTAGAAGCCCTCCATGGTCGATTCCCCCTCTAGCGGAGCGCCGGCGAAGGCTCCAAGATGGGATCTCACGGATACAGAAGGTTACAGCTGTGGAAATTGTTTTTCGTTGGCTCCCTGGATGTTTTCGGGGTACGGGGTATATATAGGAGGAAGAAGTAGGTCAGTGGCCGCTCGAGGGGCCCACGAGATTGGAGGGCGAGCCCTGTATGGGTGGGCGCGTCCTCCACCCTCGTGGCCGCCTCGGCTGCTTCTTGGCTTGCACTCCAAGTCGTGTGGATCACGTTTGTTCCAAAAATCACGCTCCCAAAGGTTTCATTCCGTTTGGACTCGTTTGATATTCCTTTTCTTCGAAATACTGAAATAGGCAAAAAAATAGCAATACCGGAATTCTTAAGTTGAGCTTTCTGGTTAGATATCTTATTTGAGTTTTACTTGTGCATTAGATGAGTACTTATTGTATGGTTGTTTGTTTGTTTGCTTGCGATAGAGTACCTGGATTGCGCCGCTTGCTACTTCGAATCCCTAGGTTTCACGGATCATTAGCAAGGCAAGTAACACTTTTTATCATACTTCTTTATTACCTAGTTTTTATGCTTTAGATCAATCCTCAAACAATTGCATGATTAGGATTTGATTAATATGTGGGTTTTGGGAAGTAGTTGAGGTAGTACCTATTACATGTTTTATTATTAAACCTTTGGGAGTTACTTTCTATGTTTGCTTATTATGCCATGCTATGCTAGTAGACATGGAGTGGGTGAGTGTATCCATGACAGATGTGAGTTTGTTAATTATTGGTTTATTTAAGGTGGCAACTTTAATACACATCTGGGTGGGTTGAGGTACCTGGGTATTCCAGGATTGCCTGTTTGTTTTTGGATCACCACCCAGGCTCAAAGGGATCATAAGATTATTCATGCTAGAAACTTCCGTGTGCAGCCACATGCTATTATGGCCTCTAGCATAGTTGATTAAGTCGTGTGAACTCTTACAGTGGTAGACTAGCAGATGTAGGGGAAAGTAGGTGTATAGGTCTACCCATCGTAAGGTGCTAGCGCTTCTGAAAGACTATGTCTCAGTCATCCATTTCTCAAACACCATGTAGTGCGAGAAAACCAACGGAGGAGATCGAGTCATGTGGGGAAAAGTGCGCAAACCTCTGCAGAGTGTATAAACTAATCATGATTAGCCGTGTCCCCGGTTATGGACGTTTTGAGTATCTAGTACTTGGATTATCATGTGAATCTCATCATGTTACTTTAATTAATATTGTTGGGTTTTAATGATGATGTTACTTAATTGGGATTGAGAATGATGTCAACCATTCTCAATGTTTAACAACCACCATGATAGTTAAATAAATTTATTCCTTTGCAGTAGGGAAATATTGGCTTTATGCAAAACTATAACCATAGAGTTTTCCACCAAGCCATGTATGCATGTAGTATAGCTTTATTCTTTCATTACCCTCTATGTGTTACATTGCCAGCATATTCCATGTGCTGACCCGTTTTTGGGCTGCAACGTTCATGTTGTAGACCTTTTGGACGACGAGTAAGATGCCTTAGGACCGTGGTTCTATACTCAGTGATGTCGTTGGAGTTGATGGACTCACTTATCTTCCAAGCCTTCCGCTGTTATCGTTATTAGATGGCCTTAAGCCATATTTATTGTAATAAGTTCTCTTTGGAGACATTCGATGTAATAAGTGTGTGATTGCTACTCTGTTATAAATCCTTCGAGTACTGTGCGTGTCAGCATTACTGATCCAGGGATGACACTGATGCACAGAGACCAGACTGTTTGAGGTCTGTCCGCTACAAGATGGTACCAGAGCACACGCTGACTGTAGGACACGACCACTAAGCTAAATCCCTAGATCACTACTCTCTCTTCTCATTTCTGACTCCTAATTTTTTCTATTCTTTTAGGATGGCAGATGCAAGGAACAAGTTCACGCAGCCGGATGAAGATACACCCTTTGGACGACACCTGAAGGAAGTCACGAGATACCTGAACATCAGAGTACCAAGCTTCACCGGGACCTACAACGTCACTTTACCTGAAGAGGAGCATTGGATGATTCAAGTTCAAGTTCCAGGAAGGACGTTCATGCCTGTCACTGAGCCCATAGAGTTTTCCTTTGATGCACCAACCTGGAGTCTAGGAAAGAGCATGGCAGGCCACATCACCATGGGACGTATTGGAGTAGTTTACCACAAGGAGCTTAAGGATACTATCTACCAGATTTGTGGGTGCCGAGATGAGCAATAGGAGATGGTCAGCACCAGGAAGGACAGGTCAATTGCAGCTTTCATCCAGGAGTTAAACCAGCACATTCGACGCCAGGAGAACCAGATGTGCGCAGGCATGATGGATCTGAAGAAGGCCATGACCAAGAACACGGAACTAGAGGAAGAACTCAAGTCCACACGCGATGGGTATGAGGAGGAAATAGCAACCCTAGTTGAGAAGAATGAAGATCTGAAGAAGAAGCTAAGAGTGTTTATGGGATTTCCCGCAACTGGAGAAGATGAAGATTGCACCTGTCCAGAGAATTACATCATCATTGACGACACCGACTCGGACCCGGATGATAGTGATGATGACTATGTTGACGAAGCTGGAGCAGATATCATGGAGTCTTCATCGGAGCAGTTTTTTCTAGTAGACCACCATAACAGTAGTAGTATTTCCCCGCCATGTATCTAGTATAGTCCGAGCACTTTTGTAATGATAGATAGACCGTTGTATGCCCTTGCTTGTTTGAATGAAGTGTTTTGATTGAAATTTGTCTCATGTGCATATGGGTAGTGTTTTTCCCTCTAGACCTCATTCTATTCTGTATTCTCATCTTTTCTAAACCCTCAGATGCCTCCGAGACGTGACAACGGATTTGCTTTCCCACCGGAGCTCACCCAGTTGATCCAGCAGCAGAATGCATTGATGCAGATTCTAGTCCAGAATCAGAATCAGGGGAACAACAACAACAACAACCCACCACCACCACCACCTGTTGATCACTTAACCCGTTTTCTTAGGCTGAATCCGCCGGTGTTCTCCAGTAGCACCGAGCCGATTGTTGCAGATGATTGGCTTCGCAAGACAGCCAGGGAGTTGACCACTGCAGGATGCACAGATGCGGAGAAGGTGCGATTTGCCGCACATCAGCTTGAGGGACCCACAACATCATGATGGGAGAATTTCACAGCCACCTATCCAGTAGGCACTGTCACATGGGATCAGTTCCAGCAGGCTTTCCGTACCGCTCATGTTTCAGCAGGAGCTATGGCCATGAAGAAGCGTGAGTTTCGCAACTTACGCCAGGGAGGACGTATAGTTGGCCAGTATGTGGATGATTTCAGTAAGCTAGCACGTTATGCCCTAGATGACGTTGCTACAGATGCAGCTAAGCAAGAGAAGTTTCTGGAAGGACTGAATGATGAGCTGAGTATGCAGTTGATGGTAGCAAGTTTCAACAACTACCAAGAGTTGGTAGACCGTGCTCTTATGATTGAAGGGAAGCAGTAGAAGATTGAAAACCGCAAGAGGAAGTATGGACAAGGGAAATACAATTCGGGAGCTCAGCAGAAGCCACGTTTTACCCCAAAATCGGGAGGACAGTTCCAGCATACCCATGGAGGTGGTAACTCACACAACCATAATGGTTCCAAGAATGGTAACGAGAATGGAGGAGGCAATGGCCAGAACCGTACCAACCCCTCAACACCAGCCAAGAGTGATCTGAGTCAAGTCACTTGCTTTAAGTGCCAGAAGACCGGACATTACACCAATGAATATCCTGAAGGCCAGAATGGGAATGGCAATGGAAGCTCTAGGAAGAAGCCGAACCCTTTCAACAGAGGACAAGTGAACCACGTTAGCGTGGAGGAGGTTGAAGCCCAGCCAGATGCACTAATAGGTAAGTTTTTGGTTAAGTCATTTACTGCACTCATTCTTTTTTATACTGGTGCATCGCATTCATACATATCAAAGGGATTTGTGGATAAGTATAGACTGCCCACCAAGGTTCTAGGAACACCCATGCTAGTAACCTCACCAGGAGCAGAGTATATGGCCAGTCGAGGATGTTTTCAAGTGCCGTTGAGTATAGGCAAGCATGTTTTCCCCTCAGACTTAATCATTTTGGAATCTCAAGGTTTGGATGTTATTCTGGGTATGGATTGGCTATCGATGTATGGAGGAAACATCGATTACGCCAGTAAGTCGATTTTTCTTACTACCCCAGAAGGGAGAAGGATAAGGTATGTATCAAGACATGAGCCGAAGAGGATGCACGTAAATTCCTTATCAGGAGTTGTGCAGGAGGAAGTACCAGTAGTGAAGGATTTTCCTGACGTATTTCCAGAAGAGTTGCCAGGCATGCCACCGGATAGAGACATCAAGTTTTTGATTGAGCTTTTGCCGGGCATATGACCAATATCCAAGAGACCATCCAGTATGCCTGCAAAAGACTTGGAGGAGATTAAGAGTCAGATTAAGGAGTTACTGGATAAAGGCTATATTCGCCCAAGTTCTTCACCTTGGGGATCGCCAGTACTTCTAGTGGAGAAGAAAGATGGATCATTGAGGATGGTTGTTGACTATCGAGGCTTGAATGCAGTAACAATCAAGAACAAGTACCCACTGCCTATGATCAATGATTTGTTTGACCGATTACAAGGAGCAAAGGTATTTTCCAAGATCGATTTGCGATCAGGATACCATCAGTTGAAGATTCGACAGCAGGATATACCTAAGATGGCTTTTACCACCAGGTACGGGCTGTACGAGTACACCGTTATGTCATTTGGTCTGACTAACGCACCTGCCTACTTCATGAACATGATGAACAAGGTATTTATGGAGTTTCTGGATAAGTTCATCGTCGTGTTCATTGATGATATTTTGGTTTACTCAAAGAACAAAGAGGAGCATAAGGAACATTTGTGTTTGGTATTGGAGAAGCTCAGAGAACACCAGTTATATGCCAAGTTCAGCAAATGTGAATTTTCGTTGAAGGAAGTTGGATTCCTCGGACATGTTATATCCGGAGAAGGTATAGCAGTAGACCCCACCAAGGTTGTCACCATGACAAATTGGGTAGCACCAACAATAGTTGGAGAGATCCGGAGTTTCCTTGGACTGGCAGGATACTACCGGAGATTCATTGAAAAAATTTCAAAGATTGCAAAGCCCATAACGGAGTTGTTGAAGAAGGATACCAAGTTCAATTGGACTGAGGAATGTGAGGCCGGTTTCCAGGAGTTGAAGAAATGTTTGGTTACCTCACCAGTGTTGATTTTGCCAGATCAGAGCAAGGATTACGAGGTGTATTGCGACGCTTCACGTCGAGGACTTGGGGTAGTGCTTATGCAGAAGGGGAGAGTTGTTTCGTATGCTTCACGACATCTTAAACCTCATGAGTTGAATTATGCCACACATGATTTGGAGTTAGCAGCCGTAGTGCATGCATTGAAGACATGGAGACATTTTCTTATTGGAAATCATTGTGAGGTGTACACGAATCACAAGAGTTTGAAGTACATTTCCACGCAGAAGGAGTTGCATCTCAGGCAAAGGAGATGGTTGGAGCTCATCAAGGATTATGACATGAGATTGCAGTACCACCCTGGGAAGGCTAACGTAGTAGCTGACGCGTTGAGCCGTAAGAGCCATGTCAATACACTCATGACCGCAGGATTGCCAAAGGATTTAGCCGAGGACCTTTGCGAACTATGTTTAGAGATAGTTCCGAGAGGCTATGTAGCACCATTGTAAATTTAGTCGACCTTAATGGATAAGATCAGAGAAGCTCAGAAGACCGACAAGGAAATTGCTGAGATAAAGGAGAAGATGAGCAAAGGAAAAGCTAAGGGATTTCGTGAGGATGAGCACGATACATTATGGTTTGAAGACCGTGTTTATGTGCCTAATGACCCGGAGATCAGGAAGTTGATTTTGCAAGAGGCTCATGATTCGCCGTATTCGATTCACCCAGGAAATACCAAGATGTATTTGGATTTGAAGGAGACTTTCTGGTGGACCGGAATGAAGAAGGATATTGCGGAATATGTAGCAGTTTGTGATGTATGTCAAAGAGTAAAGGCAGAGCATCAGAAGCCAGCATGATTGCTACAACCATTGCCGATACCCGAATGGAAGTGGGATAAGTTAGGCATGGATTTTATCACGGGATTGCCCAGGACTTGTTCAGGCTATGACTCGATATGGGTTGTAGTCGACCGTTTGACAAAGGTAGCTCATTTCATTCCAGTGAAGACCACCTACACCAGTGCTAAGTTGGCCAAGATATACATGACCAAGATCGTATGTCTGCATGGAGTTCCCAGGAGCATTGTATCAGATAGAGGAACCCAGTTCACCTCAAAGTTCTGTAATCAGTTGCATGAAACTTTGGGTACCAGGATAGAGCTTAGTATAGCTTTTCATTCGCAGACAGATGGATAGACCGAGAGAGTAAAGAAAATTTTGGAGGATATGTTGAGAGCTTGTGCACTAGATTACGGATCTAGTTGGGACGACAACTTGCCATATGCAGAGTTCTGTTACAACAACAGTTATCAATCCGTTTGAAGATGGCCCCTTTCGAAGCATTATACGGAAGGAGGTGCAGGACCCCGTTGTATTGGGACGAAGTTGGAGACCGCCAGTTGTTTGGACCGGATTTGATTAAGGAGTATGAATGGAAAGTGAAGTTGATTCACGATAGGCTCAAGGTAGCCCAGTCCAGGTAGAAGAGCTATGCAGATTCAAAATGCAAAGAGACAGTTTACGAAGTTGGAGATAGAGTCTATCTTCGTGTATCTCCACTTCGAGGAGTTAAGCGTTTTGGAGTCAAGGGAAAGTTAGCACCGCGTTTTGTGGGACCGTACAAAGTTTTGGAACATATGTGAGAAGTTGCCTACAAGTTGGAATTGCCTGAGGGATTGTCAGGAGTTCACGATGTATTCCACATTTCCCAGTTGAAGAAGTGCCACGCAGAGATGGATGATATACCGCTAAGAGATACCGTGCCACTAGAGGCGATTCAGTTTGACAGTGATTTGACCTATGAGGAGAAACCAGTCAAGATTCTTGAGTATGCCAGCCGAGTCACCCGCACCAAGGTTATCAAGTTTTGCAAAGTTCAGTGGAGCCACCACACCGAGGATGAAGCCACCTAGGAGCGAGAGGAAGATTTGCTGAAGGACCACCCTCACCTATTTTCTAGCCAACCCGAATCTCGAGGGCGAGATTCATCTTAAGGGGGGTAGGTTTGTAACATTCCAAATTTTCAATTTGGAATGTTATACAAATAGATGATTATTGCATATCATATTTAATGCATTTTGCCCCGATCCTAGAAATTCTACGCAACTCAAGGACCCACGGAGAGAGTTGGGGATTTCGATATTTTCATATTTGAGTTTTCTCAAATTTCGATAGTAGGATCATTTGATTTTATTTATTTTATCTTCAATTATTCCAATTATATAAAATGAGAGAGGGAAAAAATGACTTTCCCAAAATTAAGAAATATTGAGGATTTAATAAAAAAATCAAATAAGATTTATTTTGGATTTTCTGGCTATTTTATTTGAATTTAGGGAAAATGCGTGTTTTTCAAAATTCCATTTAGGTCCCAAATAAATGTTCATCTAAACTGGCTTGATTTTAGAAGCCGGGGAAAATTTGTTTCGGGATTTTTGGAGTCCATTTAGTATTTCTTTCGTTTGATTCTCTGCATGATAATTATTATTTTAAAAAATTTCGAACCGACTACGGGCTGTAACCGGCCAGGACTCCGCCTGGCCGGGTCTTTATAAGCCGCGCCCGGGCCGACCCCTCAGCCCAACCGCCGCCGCCAGCCCACCCACCGCCGCCCAAACCCTAACCCTAGCCGCCG
>NC_041385.1:592448604-592476438 GCF_002162155.2 Triticum dicoccoides | reverse complement strand
GCCGCCGTCGCCGGAGCCGCCGACCCGCTCCCCGAGGTTGACCTCGCCGCCGCCGTTTTTTAGAAAAACCGTCGGTTTTTCCGCCGGTTTTTCGTCGGCTTTTTTTAGATTTGTTTTTTATTAGATCGGGTTTTTCCGGTTTAGGTTAATTAGCGATCATTCGCTCGTTCGTTCGTTTTAACGAACGCATTCATCGTTTAGATCCAGATACCGAACGTTCGTTCGTTAATCTGTTCGTTGTTTTGCTTTTTCTCGGATTTATACCGCGATTTTTCTGATCACGATTTCTGATCCAATTTTTGTTTTAGTATAACTTTTCGCTCGTTTATCGGAATCAGGCGATTTAAGCGCCTAGAGTTTGTCTCGAAACCCTCTTTCCGAATAATCTACTCAAACAAGTTTTTTGCTTCTGTAAAATTTGACTTAGGTCCATATTAGTAAACGAAGTTTGTTTCTTTCGCCGTTTGAGTTTTATTTCTTCGTTCGATTTGGTTCTTTTTGCAAACCAGAGTTCTTAAGTTGAGCTTTCTGGTTAGATCTCTTATTTAAGTTTTACCTGTGCATTAGATGAGTACTTATTGTATGCTTGTTTGTTTGTTTGCTTGCGATAGAGTACCCGGATTGCGACGCTTGCTACTTCGAATCCCTAGGTTTCGCGGATATTCAGCAAGGCAAGTAACACTTTCATCGTACTTCTTTATTACCCAGTTTTTATGCATTAGATCAATCCTCAAACAATTGCATGATTAGGATCTGATTAATATGTGGGTTTGGGAAGTAGTTGAGGTAGTACCTATTACCTGTTTTATTATTAAACCTTTGGGAGTTACTTTCTACGTTTGCTTATTATGCCATGCTATGCTAGTAGACGTGGATTGGGTGAGTGTATCCATGACAGATGTGAGTTTGTTAATTATTGGTTTATTTAAGGTGGAAACTTTAATACACATCTGGGTGGATTGAGGTACCTGGGTATTCCAGGATTGCCTGTTTGTTTTTGGATCGCCACCCAGGCTCAAAGGGATCATAAGATTATTCATGCTAGAAACTTCCCTGTGCAGCCACATGCTATTATGGGATCTAGCATAGTTGATTAAGTCGTGCGAACTCTTGCAGTGGTAGACTAGCAGATGTAGGGGAAAGTAGGTGTACAGGTCTACCCGTCGTAAGGTGCTAGCGCTTCTGAAAGACTATGTCTCGGTCATCCGTTTCTCAAACACCATGTAGTGCGAGAAAACCAACGGAGGAGATCGAGTCGTGTGGGGAAAAGTGCGCAAACCTCTGCAGAGTGTATAAACTAATCATGATTAGCCGTGTCCCCGGTTATGGACGTTTTGAGTATCTAGTACTTGGATTATCATGTGAATCTCATCATGTTACTTTAATTAATATTGTTGGGTTTTAATGATGATGTTACTTAATTGGGATTGAGAATGTTGTCAACCATTCTCAATGTTTAACAACCACCATGATAGTTAAATAAATTTATTCCTTTGCAGTAGGGAAAATTGGCTTTATGCAAAACTGTAACCATAGAGCTTTCCACCAAGCCATATATGCATGTAGTATAGCTTTATTCTTTCATGACCCTCTATGTGTTACATTGCCAGCATATTCCATGTGCTAACCCGTTTTCGGGCTACAACGTTCATGTTGCGGACTTTTCAGACGACGAGTAAGATGCCTTAGGATCGTGGTTCTATACTCAATGATGTCGTTGGAGTTGATGGACTCACTTATCTTCCAAGCCTTGCGTTGTTATCGTTATTAGATGGCCTTAAGCCATATTTATTGTAATAAGTTCTCTTTGGAGACATTCGATGTAATAAGTGTGTGATTGCTACTCTGTTATAAATCCTTCGAGTACTATGCGTGTCAGCATTACTGATCCAGGGATGACACTGATGCACAGAGATCAGACTGTTTGAGGTCTGGTCGCTACAATATAAATGTGTAAAGTAAAGCCAACAAACATCCAAAACGGGTAATATAATAGCATGGAAAAATCAAAAATTATAGATACGTTGGAGACGTATCAAGCATCCCCAAGCTTAATTCCTGCTCGTCCTCGAGTAGGTAAATGATAAAAACAGAATTTTTGATGTGGAATGCTACCTAGCATAATTCTCAGTGTAATTTTCTTTATTGTGGCATGAATGTTCAAATCCAAATGATTCAAAATAAAAGTTCATATTGACAAAAGAAATAGTAATACTTCAAGCATACTAATAAAAGCAATCATGTCTTCTCAAAATTACATGGTTAAAGGAAGTTCATCCCTACAAAATCATATAGTTAGGCTATGCTTCATTTTAGTCACACAAAAATGTTCCCAAATTCTACACCCCCAATGACAAGCCAAGCAATTGTTTCTTACTTAAATAATCTCAAACTTTTTCAACTTTCACGCAATACATGAGCGTGAGCCATGGATATAGCACTATGGGTGGAATAGAATATGATGATGGGGATTGTGTGGAGAAGACAAAAAAAGAGGAGAAAGTCTCACATTGACGAGGATAATCAACGGGCTATGGAGATGCCCATCAATTGATGTCAACATGAGGAGTAGGGATTGCCATACAACGGATGCACTAGAGCTATAAATGAATGAAAGCTCAACAAAAGAAACTAAGTGAGTGTGCATCCAACTTGCTTGCTCACGAAGACCTAGGGCATTTTGAGGAAGCCCATCGTAGGAATATACAAGCCAAGTTCTATAATGAAAAATTCCCACTAGTATATGAAAGTGACAACATATGAGACTCACTATATGAAGAACATGGTGCTACTTTGACGCACAATATATGAGACTCGCTATAGGAAGGACATGGTGCTACTTTGAAGCACAAGTGTGGAAAAAGAGATAGTAACATTGCCCCTTTTTATTTATTTTCTTTTTTTCTTTTTCTTTTTTTGTCCTTTCTTTTTTTATTTTTTGGCCTTTCTTCTTTTTTTCTTTTTTTTTCTTTGGCCTTTCTTTTTTTTGGCCTTTCTTTTTTTCCTTTTGGGGACAATGCTCTAATAACGATGATCATCACACTTTTATTGATTTACACATGAATTACAATTCAAAACTAGAACAAGATATGACTCTATATGAATGCCTCCGGCGGTGTACCGGGATGGGCAATGAATCAAGAGTGACATGTATGAAAAATTATGCAAAGTGGCCTTGCCACAAATACGATGTCAACTACATGATCATGCAATGGCAATATGACAATAGTAATGTGTGTCATGATGATAAACGGAACGGTGGAAAGTTGCATGGCAATATATCTCGGAATGGCTATGGAAATGCCATAATAGGTAGGTATGGTGGCTGTTTTGAGGAAGATATAAGGAGGTTTATGTGTGATAGAGCGTATCATATCACGGGGTTTGGATGCACCGGCGAAGTTTGCACCAACTCTCAAGGTGAGAAAGGGCAATGCACGGTACCGAAGAGGCTAGCAATGATGGAAAGGTAAAAGTGTGTATAATCCATGGACTCAACATTAGTCAAAAGAACTCATATACTTATTGCAAAAATTTAGAAGTCATCAAAAACCAAGCACTATGTGCATGCTCCTAGAGGGATAGATTGGTAGGAAAGGAGCATCGCTCGTCCCCGACCGCCACTCATAAGGATGCACAATCCAAGGACACTTCATGTTTCAAATTTGTTACACAACTTTAACCATGCGTGCATGCTACGGGACTTGCAAACTTCAACACAAGCATTCTTTAAATTCATAATCACCCAACTAGCATGACTTTAATATCACTACCTCCATATCTCAAAACAATTATCAAGTATCAAATTGATCATAGCATCCAATTCACTTCCTATGATAGTTTTTATTATACCCAACTTGGATGCCTACCATTCTAGGACCAATTTTATAACCATAGCAAATACCATGCTGTTCTAAGAGACTCAAAATAATATAAGTGAAGCATGAGAGACTAGCAATTTCTACAAAATTAAGCCACCGTCGTGCTCTAAAAGATATAAGTGAAGCACTAGAGAAAAAACTATCTAGCTCAAAAGATATAAGTGAAGCACATAGAGTATTCTAATAAATTTCAATCAAGTGGGATTCTCCCAAAAGGTGTGTACAGCAAGGATGATTGTGGTAAACTAAAAAGCAAAGACTAATATCATACACGACGCTCCAAGCAAAACACATATCATGTGGCGAATAAAAATATAGCTCCAAGTAAAGTTACCAATGAACGAAGACGAAAGAGGGGATGCCTTCCGGGGGCATCCCCAAGCTTAGGCTTTTGGCTACTCTTGAATATCTTGGGGTGCCATGGGCATCCCCAAGCTTAGGATCTTGCCACTCCTTATTCCATAGCCCATCAAATCTTTACCCAAAACTTGAAAACTTCACAACACAAAACTCAACAGGAAATCTCATAAGCTCCGTTAGTGAAAGAAAGAAAAACCACCACATAAGGTACTGTAATGAACTCATTCTTTATTTATATTGGTGTTAAACCTACTGTATTTCAAGTTCTTTATGGTTCATACCACTTAATACTAGCCATAGATGCATCAAAATAAGCAAACAACATACGAAAAACAGAATCTGTCAAAAACACAACAATCTGTAGAAATCTGTAACTAACGCAAACTTCTGGAACTCTAAAAATCCTACCAAAATAGGAAGTCCTGGAAAATTTATCTATTGATCTTCATAAAAAATAATCAACGCAAAAGCACGTTTCTGTGATTTAACAAAACTAATTGCATGCGCGCAAAGTTTCTGTTTTTCAGCAGAATCAAATTAACTATCACCATAGATTATCCTATAGGTTCTACTTGGCACAAACACTAATTAAAACATAAAAACACATCTAAACAGAAGGTATATGCAAAAATTATTACTGAACAGAAACAAAAACAAAAAACACAAATAAAATTGGGTTGCCTCCCAACTAGCGCTATCGTTTAAAGCCCCTAGCTAGGCATAAAAGCGAAGATAGATCTAAGTAGTGTCATATTTAATTTTCAGTTTTTTAGCGGAGTCATGCTCGAATCCGGAAGGTTCTTAATGTTTCCCTTCATACTCGGAAATTTTTAGATCTAAAGAATCCAACCGCTTATTGCAAAGAGTAATCAACATATTCATGCGATGAAGATTTCCGCTAACACTTTTAAGAGGCTCAAGAGACTTTTGTAATATTTTTGTTACTTCACAAATCTTTCGAAACACTTGTGTTTCTTCTTCGGTAGGATGTGGCCCCCCTTTTTGAGGTAGTGTTCCCACTATTCCCTCTATAATTTCATGTGCAATACTAGGATCAATTTCAATAAAATTTCCCTTGGAAATGCAATCCAAGAGTTGTCTATGCGACATATTTAGCCCAACATAAAAAATGTGAAGTAGAATTCTAAAATTCACCTCTAGGGTGAAATTGCGATAAGATTCCATCATCCTATACCAAGCATATTTTAAGTGTTCTCCTTGCCTTTGCTTGAAGTGAAGAACTTCAAACTCGGGGGACATAGGAGCGGATAAGTAACTGGCCATAATGACAAGGTAAACAATCTAACACACGAGCAAACAGAAAAAGGCAAGCGAAAGAGAGAGAGGAGAAGATTGAGAAAGAGAGGGCAATTAAAACGGCAAGGGTGAAGTGGGGGAGAGGAAAACGAGAGGCAAATGGCAAATAATATAAATGCGAGGGAGATGAGTTTGTGATGGGTACTTGGTATGTCTTGACTTGAGCGAAGACCTCCCTAGCAACGGCGCCAGAAATCCTTCTTGCTACGTCTTAAGCTTGCGTTGGTTTTCCTTGAAGAGGAAAGGGTGATGCAGCAATAGTAGCGTGAGTATTTCCCTCATTTTTTGAGAACCAAGGTATCAATCCAGTAGGAGGCTCCTCAAAAGTCCCATGCACCTACACAAACAAACAAAGAACTCGCAACCAACGCAATAAAGGGGTTGTCAATCCCTTCACGGCCACTTGCGAAAGTGAGATCTGATAGAGATAGTATGATAAGATAAATATATTTTGGGTATTTTATAATATAGATTGGAAAAGTAAAGATGCAAATAAAAGTAGATTGAAAGCTTATATGATAAAAGATAGACCCGGGGGCCATAGGTTTCACTAGTGGCTTCTCTCAAGATAGCATAAGTATTACGATGGGTGAACAAATTACTGTCGAGCAATTGATAGAAAAGCGAATAATTATGAGATTATCTAGGTATGATCATGTATATAGGCATCACGTCCGTGACAAGTAGACCGACTCCTGCCTGCATTTACTACTATTACTCCACACATCAACCGCTATCCAGCATGCATCTAGAGTATTAAGTTCATAAGAACAGAGTAATGCATTAAGAAAGATGACATGATGTATAGGGATAAACTCATGCAATATGATATAAACCCCATCTTTTTATCCTTGATGGTAACAATACAATACGTGCCTTGCAACCCCTATTGTCACTGGGTAAGGACACCGCAAGATTTAACCCAAAGCTAAGCACTTCTCCCATTGCAAGAAAGATCAATCTAGTAGGCCAAACCAAACTGATAATTCAAAGAGACTTGCAAAGATAACTCAATCATACATAAGAGAATTCAGAGGAGATTCAAATATTTCTCATAGATAAACTTGATCATGAACCCACAATTCATCGGCTCTCGACAAACACACCGCAAAAAGAGTTACATAAAATAGATCTCCACAAGAGAGGGGGAGAACATGGTATTGAGATCCAAAAAGAGAGAAGAAGCCATCTAGCTAATAACTATGGACCCAAAGGTCTGTGGTAAACTACTCACAACTCATCGGAAGGGCTATGGTGTTGATGTAGAAGCCCTCCATGGTCGATTCCCCCTCCGGCGGAGTGCCGGCGAAGGCTCTAAGATGGGATCTCGCGGATACAGAAGGTTACAGCGGTGGAAATTGCTTTTCGTTGGCTCCCTGGATGTTTTCGGGGCACGTGGGTATATATAGGAGGAAGAAGTAGGTCGGTGGCCGCCCGAGGGGCCCACGAGATAGGGGCGCGCCCTCCACCCTCGTGGCCGCCTCGGCTGCTTTTGCACTCCAAGTCCTCTGGATCACGTTTGTTCCAAAAATCACGCGCCCGAAGGTTTCATTCCGTTTGGACTCCGTTTGATATTCCTTTTGTTCAAAATACTGAAATAGGCAAAAAAACAGCAATACGGGCTGGGCCTCCAGTTAGTAGGTTAGTCCCAAAAATGATATAAATGTGTAAAGTAAAGCCCATAAACATCCAAAACGGGTAATATAATAGCATGGAACAATCAAAAATTATAGATACGTTGGAGACGTATCAGGTACCAAACATACAGCACCTCCGTGATCTGCACACGTTCAGCTCGGTGACGTCCCACGAACTCACGATCTAGTAGAGCTTCGAGGGAGAGTTCCGTCAGCACGACGGCGTGATGACGGTGTTGATGAAGCTACCGACGCAGGGCTTTGCCTAAGCACCGCTACGATATGACCGAGGTGGATTATGGTGGAGGGGGGCACCGCACACGGCTAAAGATCAATGATCAACTTGTGTGTCTGTGGGGTACCCCCCCTCCCCCATATATAAAGTAATATAGGAGGGGGAGGGCCGACCCTCTCTTGGGCGCGCAATAGGGGAGTCCTACTCCCACCGGGAGTAGGATTCCCCCCTTCCAAGTCGGAGTAGGGGAGGTAGGAAAGAGGAGGGAGAGAAGAAGGAAAGGGGGGCCAGCCCCCTCACCCAATTCGGATTGGGCTTGGGGGGGGCGCCCCATCCTAGGCTTCATCCTCCTCTATTCCACTTAGGCCCAATAAGCCCATACACTCCCCGGCGAATTCCCGTAACTCTCCGGTACTCTGATAAATACTCGAATCACTTAGAACCTTTCTGATGTCCGAATATAGTCGTCCAATATATCGATCTTTACGCCTCGACCATTTTGAGACTCCTCGTCATGTCCTCGATCTCATCCGGGACTCTGAACTACCTTCGGTACATCAAAACACATAACTCATAATATAAATCGTCAACGAACGTTAAGCGTGCGGACCCTACGGGGTCTAGAACTATGTAGACATGACCGAGACACATCTCCGGTCAATAACCAATTGCGGAACCTGGATGCTCATATTGGCTCCTACATATTCTACGAAGAGCTTTATCGGTCAAACCACATAACAACATACATTGTTCCCTTTGTCATCGGTATGTAACTTGCCCGAGATTCGATCGTCAGTATCTCAATACCTAGTTCAATCTCGCTACCGGCAAGTCTCTTTACTCGTTCCGTAATGCATCATCCCGCAACTAACTCATTAGTCACATTGCTTGCAAGGCTTATAGTGATGTGCATTACTGAGAGGGCCCACAGATACCTCTCCGACAATTGGAGTGATAAATCCTAATCTCGATCTATGCCAACTCAACAAGTACCATCGGAGACACCTGTAGAGCATCTTTATAATCACCCAGTCACGTTGGAATGTCTGTTAGCACACAAAGTGTTCCTCCGATATTCGAGAGTTGCATAATCTTATAGTAAGAGGAACATGTATAAGTCATGAAGAAAGCAATAGGAACATACTAAATGATTAAGTGCTAAGCTAACGGAATGGGTCAAGTCAATCATATCATTCTCTAATGATGTGATCCCGTTAATCAAATGACAACTCATGTCTATGGCTAGGAAACTTAACCATCTTTGATTCAACGAGCTAGTCAAGTAGAGGCATACTAGTGACATTTTGTTTGTCTATGTATTCACACATGTACTAAGTTTCTGGTTAATACAATTCTAGCATGAATAATAAACATTTATCATGAAATAAGGAAATAAATAATAAGTTTATTGTTGCCTCTAGGGCATATTTCCTTCAGTCTCCCACTTGCACTATAGTCAATAATCTAGTTCACATAATCATGTGATTTAACACCAATATTCACATCTGTATGTGATTAACACCCATAGTTCACATTGTCATGTGACCAACACCCAAAGGGTTTACTAGAGTCAATAATCTAGTTCACATCGCTATGTGATTAACACCCAAAGAGTACTAAGGTATGATCATGTTTTGCTCGTGAGAGAAGTTTAGTCAACGGGTCTGTCACATTCAGAGTTGTATGTATTTTGCAAATATTCTATGTCTACAATGCTCTGCACGGAGCTACTCTAGCTAATTGCTCCCACTTTCAATATGTATCCAGATTGAGACTTAGAGTCATCTGGATCGGTGTAAAAGCTTGCACCGATGTAACTCTTTACGACGGGCTATTTTATCACCTCCATAATCGAGAAATATTTCCTTAGTCCTCACTAAGGATATTCTTGACCAATGTCCAGTGATCTACTCTTAGATCAAAATTGTACTCCCTTGCCAAACTCAGAGCAAGGTATACAATAGGTCTGGTACACAGCATAGCATACTTTATAGAACCTATGACTGAGGCATAGGGAATGACTTTTTCATTCTCTTTCTATTTTCTGCCATGGTCGGGTTTTGAGTCTTACTCAACTTCACACCTTGCAACACAGACAAGAACTCCTTCTTTGACTGTTCCATTTTGAACTACTTCAAAATCTTATCAAGGTATGTACTCATTGAAAAATCTTATCAAGCGTCTTGATCTATCTCTATAGATCTTGATGCTCAACGTGTAAGCTACTTCATCGAGGTCTTTCATTGAAAAAAAACTCTTAGTCAAGTATCCCTTTATGCTATCCAGAAATTCTATATCTTTTCCAATCAACAATATGTCATCCACATATAATATTAGAAATGCTATAGAGCTCCCATTCACTTTCTTGTAAATACAGGCTTCTCCAAAAGTCTGTATAAAACCATATGCTTTGATCAACTCATCAAAAAGTATATTCCAACTCCGAGAGGCTTGCACCAGTCCATAAATGGATCGCTGGAGCTTGCACACTTTGTTAGCACCTTTCAGATCGACAAAACCTTCTGGTTGCATCATATACAACTCTTCTTCCAGAAATCTATTCAGGAATGCAGTTTTGACATCCATCTGCCAGATTTCATAAAATATGGCAACTGCTAACATGATTAGAACGGATTTAAGCATTGCTACAGTTGAGAAAATCTCATTGTAGTCAACAAATTGAATTTGTTGAAAACTTTTTGCAACAAATCAAGCTTTGTAGATAATAACACTACTATCAGTGTCTGTCTTCCTCTTGAAGATCCATTTATTTTCTATGGATTGCCGATCATCGGGCAAGTCCACCAAAGTACACACTTTGTTCTCATACATGGAACCCATCTCAGATTTCATGGCCTCAAGCCATTTCGCAGAATCTGGGCTCATCATCGCTTCCTCATAGTTCGTAGGTTCATCATGGTCTAGTAACATGACTTCTGAATAGGATTACCGTACCACTTTGGTGTGGATCTTAATCTGGAAGATCTACGAAGTTCGGTAGTAACTTGATCTGAAGCTTCATGATCATCATCATTAGCCTCCTCACTAATTGGTGTAGGAATCACTAGAACTAATTTCTGTGGTAAACTACTTTCCAATTTGGAAGAAGGTACAATTACCTTATCAAGCTCTACTTTCCTCCCACTCAATTCTTTCGAGAGAAACTCCTTCTCTAGAAAGGATCCATCTTAGCAACGAATATCTTGCCTTCAGATTTGTGATAGAAGGTGTACACAATAGTTTCCTTCGGGTATTCTATGAAGACGCACTTCTCCGATTTGGGTTTGAGCTTATCAGGTTGAAACTTTTTCACATAAGCATCACAGCCCCAAACTTTAAGAAACGACAACTTTGGTTTCTTGCCAAACCACAGTTCATAAGGTGTCATCTCAACGGATTTTGATGGTGCCCTCTTTAAAGTGAATGCAACTGTCTCTAATGCATAACCCCAAAACGATAGTGGTAAATCGGTTAGAGACATCATAGATCGCACCATATCCAATAAAGTGCGGTTATGACGTTCAGATACACCATTATGCTGTGGTGTTCCAGGTGGCGTGAGCTGTGAAACTATTCGACATTGTTTTTAAATGAAGGCCAAACTCGTAACTCAAATATTATCCTCTATGATCAGATTGTAGAAACTTTATTTTCTTGTTACGATGATTCTCCACTTCACTCTGAAATTCTTTGAACTTTTCAAATATTTCAGACTTGTGCTTCATTAAGTAGATATACTCATATCTGCTCAAATCATCTGTGAAGGTTAGAAAATAACGATACCCGCCACGAGCATCAACACTCATTGGACCGCATACATCGGTATGTATTATTTCCAACAAGTTAGTAGCTCATTCCATTGTTTCGGAGAACGGAGTTTTAGTCATCTTGCCCAAAAGGCATGGTTCGCAAGCATCAAATGATTCATAACCAAGTGATTCCAAAAATCCATCTTTATGAAGTTTCTTCATGCGCTTTACACCGATATGACCCAAACGGCAGTGCCACAAATAAGTTGCACTATCATTGTCAACTTTGCATCTTTTGGCATCAATATTATGAATATGCGTATCACTACGATCGAGATCCAACAAACTATTTTCATTGGATGTATGACCATCGAAGGTTTTATTCATGTAAACAGAACAACAATTATTCTCTGACTTTAAATGAATAACCTATTGCAATAAACATGATCAAATCATATTCATGCTCAACGCAAACGCCAAATAACATTTATTTAGGTTTAACACTAATCCCGAAAGTATAGGGAGTGTGCAATGATGATCATATCAATCTTGGAACCACTTCCAACACACATCGTCACTTCACCATCAACTAGTCTCTGTTTATTCTGTAACTCCTGTTTTGAGTTACTAATTTTAGCAACCGAACAAGTATCAAATACCCAAGGGCTACTATAAACACTAGTGAGGTACACATCAATAACCTATATATCAAATATACCCTTGTTCACTTTGCCATCCTTCTTATCCACCAAATATTCAGGGCATTTCCGCTTCCAGTGACCATTTCCTTTGCAGTAGAAACACTCGGTTTCAGGCTTTAGTCTAGCTTTGGGCTTCTTCATGGAGGTGACAACTTGCTTGCCATTCTACATGAAGTTCCCTTTCTTTCCCTTTGCCCTTTTCTTGAAACTAGTGGTCTTGTTAATCATCAACACTTGATGCTCTTTCTTGATTTCTACCTTCATCGATTTCATCATCATGAAAAACTCGGGAATCGTTTTCGTCATCCCTTGCATACTGTAGTTCATCACTAAGTTCAACTAACTTGGTGATGGTGACTAGAGAACTCTGTCAATCACTATCTTATCTGGAAGATTAACTCCCACTTGATTCAAGCGATTGTAGTACCCAGACAATCTGAGCACATGCTCACTGCTTGAGCTGTTCTCCTCCATCTTTTTGCTATAGAACTTGTTGGAGACTTCATATATCTCAAATCGGGTATTTGCTTGAAATATTAACTTCAACTCCTGAAACATCTTATATGGTCCATAACGTTCAAAACGTCTTTGAAGTCCCGATTCTAAGCCGTTAAGCATGGTCCACTAAACCATCAAGTAGTCATCATATTGAGCTAGCCAAACGTTCATATCATCTGCATCTGCTCCTGCAATGGGTCTATCACCTAGCGGTGCATCAAGGACATAATTCTTCTGTGCAGCAATGAGGATAAACCTCAGATCATGGACCCAGTCCGCATCATTGCTACTATCATCTTTCAACTTAGTTTTCTCTAGGAACACATATAAAACATAGGGAAGCGAGCTATTGATCTACAACATTATTTGCAAAATACTATCAGGACTAAGTTCATGATAAATTAAAGTTCAATTAATCATATTACTTAAGAACTCCCACTTAGATAGACATTCCTCTAATCATCTAAGTGATCACGTGATCCAAATCAACTAAGCCAAAACCGATCATCACGTGAGATGGAGTAGTTTTCAATGGTGAACATCACTATGTTGATCATATCTACTATATGATTCACGTTCGACCTTTCGGTCTCAGTGTTCCGAGGCCATATCTGCATATGCTAGGCTCGTCAAGTTTAACCCGAGTATTTCTGCGTGTGCAAAACTGGCTTGCACCCGTTGTATGCGAACGTTGAGCTTATCACACCCGATCATCACGTGGTGTCTCGGCACGACGAACTTTGGCAACGGTGCATACTCAAGGAGAACACTTATACCTTGAAATTTAGTGAGAGATCATCTTATAATGCTACCGTCAATCAAAGCAAAATAAGATGCATAAAAGATAAACATCACATGCAATCAATATAGGTGATATGATATGGCCATCATCATCTTGTGCCTTTGGTCTCCATCTTCAAAGCAACGTCATGATCACCATCGTCACCGGCGCGACAACTTGATCTTCATCGTAGCATCATTGTCATCTCGCCAACTATTGCTTCTACGACAATCGCTACCGCTTAGTGATAAAGTAAAGCAATTCCAGGGCGATTTCATTGCAGACAATAAAGCGACAACCATATGGCTCCTACCAGTTGTCGATAACTCTGTTACAAAACATGATCATCTCATATAATAAAATTTAGCATCATGTCTTGACCATATCACATCACAACATGCCCTGCAAAAACAAGTTAGACGTCCTCTACTTTATTGTTGCAAGTTTTACATGGCTGCTACGGGCTGAGCAAGAACCGTTCTTACCTACGCATCAAAACCACAACGATATTTCATTAAGTTAGTGCTATTTTAACCTTCTCAAGGACCGGGTGTAGCCACACTCGGTTCAACTAAAGTTGGAGAAACTGACACCCGCTAGCCACCTATGTGCAAAGCACGTTGGTAGAACCAGTCTCGCGTAAGCGTACGCGTAATGTCGGTTCGGGCCGCTTCATCCAACAATACCACCGAACCAAAGTATGACATGCTGGTAAGCAGTATGACTTGTATCGCCCACAACTCACGCGTGTTCTACTCGTGCATATAACATCTACGCATAAACCTGGCTCGGATGCCACTGTTGGGGAACGTAGTAATTTCAACAAAATTCTTGTGCACACGGAAGATCATGGTGATGCATAGCAATGAGAGGGGAGAGTGTCGTCCACATAACAATGAGAGGGAAGATCATGGTGATGCATAGCAATGAGAGGGGAGAGTGTCGTCCACGTACCCACGAGAGGGAATATCATGGTTGATGTAGTCGTACGTCTTCACGATCGATCGATCCAAGTACCGAACATACGAGACCTCCGCGATCTGCACACGTTCAGCTCGGTGACGTCCCATGAACTCACGATCCAGTAGAGCTTCGAGGGAGAGTTCCGTCAGTACAACAGCGTGATGACGGTGTTGATGAAGCTACCGACGCAGGGCTTCGCCTAAGCACCGCTACGATATGACCGAGGTGGATTATGGTGGAGGGGGGCACCGCACACGGCTAAAGATCAATGATCAACTTGTGTGTCTATGGGGTGTCCCCTCCCCCGTATATAAAGGAGTAGAGGAGGGGGAGGGTCGGCCCTCTCTTGTGTGTCTTACTCCCACCGGGAGTAGGACTCCCCCCCCCCTTCCAAGTAGGAGTAGGAGAGGTAGGAAAGAGGAGGGAGAGAAGAAGGAAAGGGGCCCCGCCCCCCTCACCCAATTCGGATTGGGCTTGGGGGGGCGCCCCCTCCTAGGCTTCCTCCTCCTCTATTCCACTAAGGCCCAATAAGGCCCATACACTCCCCGACGAATTCTCGTAACTCTCCGGTACTCCGATAAATACCCTAATCACTCGGAACCTTTCCGATGTCCGAATATAGTTGTCCAATATATTGATCTTTATGTCTCGACCATTTCGAGACTCCTCATCATGTCCCCGATCTCACCCTAGACTCCGAACTACCTTTGGTACATAAAAACACATAACTCATAATATAAATCGTCACCGAACGTTAAGCGTGCGGACCCTACGGGTTTGAGAACTATGTAGACATGACCGAGACACATCTTCGGTCAATAACCAATAGCGTAACCTGGATGCTCATATTGGCTCTTACATATTCTACGAAGATCTTTATCGGTCAAACCACATAACAACATACGTTGTTCCCTTTGTCATCGGTATGTTACTTGCCTGAGATTCGATCGTCGGTATCTCAATACCTAGATCAATCTCGTTACCGACAAGTCTCTTTACTCGTTCTGTAATGCATCATCCCGCAACTAACTCATTAGTCATATTGCTTGCAAGGCTTATAGTGATGTGCATTACCGAGAGGGCCCAGAGATACCTCTCTGATAATCAGAATGATAAATCCTAATCTCGATCTATGCCAACTCAACAAGTACCATCGGAGACACCTATAGAGCACCTTTATAATCACCCAGGTACGTTGTGACATTTGGTAGCACACAAAGTGTTCCTCCGGTATTCGGGAGTTACATAATCTCATAGTCATAGGAACATGTATAAGTTATGAAGAAAGCAATAGCGAAATACTGAACGATCAAGTGCTAAGCTAACGGAATGGGTAAAGTCAATCATATCATTCTCTAATGATGTGATCCCATAAATCAAATGACAACTCATGTCTATGGCTAGGAAACTTAACCATCTTTGATTCAACAAGCTAGTCAAGTAGAGGCATACTAGTGACACTTTGTTTGTCTATGTATTCACACATGTTCTAAGTTTCCGGTTCATATAAATTCTAGCATGAATAATAAACATTTATCATGAAATAAGGAAATAAATAATAACTTTATTATTGTCTCTAGGGCATATTTCCTTCAATCATGTTTATTGTGATACGGTTATTCATTTGAGTCAAAGAATAATTGTTGTTCTGTTTACATGAATAAAACCTTCTATGGTCATACACCCAATGTAAATGGTTTATTAAGTCTCGATCAAAGTGATACACATATTCATAATATTGATGCCAAAAGATGCAAAGTTGATAATGATATGCAACATACTTATGGCACTGCCGTTTAGGTCATATTGTTGTAAAGCGCATGAAGAAACTCCATGCTGATGAGCTTTCGGAATCACTTGATTATGATTCATTTGATACTTGCGAACCATGCCTCATGGGCAAGATTACTAAAACTCCGTTCTTCGGAACAATGGAGCAAGCTACAAAAACTAATTGGAAATAATACATACCGATGTATGCGGCCTGATGAGTGTTGAGGCACGCAGCGGGTATCGTTATTTTCTGACCTTCACAGATGATTTGAGCAGACATGGGTATATCTACTTAACAAAACACAAATCTGAAATATTTGAAAAGTTCAAAGAATTTCCGAATGAAGTGGAGAATTATGGAAACAAGAAAATAAAGTTTCTACGATCTGGTCGTGAAGGAGGATATTTGAGTTACGAGTTTGTCCTTCATTTAAAACAATGTGGAATAGTTTCACAACTCATGCCACCTGGAACACCACAGTGTAATGGTGTGTCCGAACGTCATAACCGTACTTATTAGATATGGTGCGATCTATGATGTCTCATACCGATTTACCACTATCGTTTTGGGGTTATGCATTAGAGACAGCCACATTCACATTAAATAGGGCACCATCTAAATCCATTGAGACAACGCCGTATGAACCGTGGTTTGGCAACAAACGTAAGCTATCGTTTCTTAAAATTTGGGGTTGCGACACTTATGTCAAAAGGCTTCAGCCTGATAAGATCGAACCCAAATCAGAGAAGTGTGTCTTCATAGGATACCCTAAGGAAGCAACTGGGTACACCTTCCATCACAGATCCGAAGGCAAGATCTTTGTTGCTGAGAATGGGTCCTTTCTAGAGAAGGAGTTTCTCTCAAAAGAAGTGAGTGGGAGAAAAGTAGAACTTGATGATATAATTGTACCTTCTCTCAATTTGGAAAGTAGCTCATCAGAGAAATCCGTTCCCGTGATGCCTACACCAACTAGAGAGGAAGCTAATGAGGATGATCGTGAAACTTCAGACCAAGTTACTACTGAACCTCTTAGGTCAACCAGAAGACGATCGACACCAGAGTGGCGTGGTAATCCTGTTCTGGAAGTCCTGTTACTAGACCATGGTGAACCTCCAAACTATGAAGAAGCGAGGATGAGCTTAGATTCCGATAAATGGCTTGAGGCCATGAAATCTAAGATAGGATCCATGTATGAGAACAAAGTGTGGACTTTGGTGGATTTGCCTGATGATCGGCGAGCCATAGAGAATAAATGTATCTTCAAGAAGAAGACCGACGCTGACGGTAATGTTACTGTCTACAAAGCTCGACTTGTCGCAAAAGGTTTTTGACAAGTTCAAGGAGTTGACTACGATGAGATTTTCTCACCCGTAGCGATGCTTAAGTCTGTCTGAATCATGTTAGCAATTGCCGCATTTTATGATTATGTAATCTGGCAAATGGACGTCAAAACTATATTCCTTAATGGATTTCTTAAAGAAGAGTTGTATATGATGCAACTAGAAGGTTTTGTCGATCCTAAAGATGCTAACAAAGTGTGCAAGATCCAGCGATCCATCTATGGACTGGTGCAAGCATCTCGGTGTTGGAATATACGCTTTGATGAGGTGATCAAAGCATATGGTTTTATACAGACTTTTAAAGAAGCCTGTATTTACAAGAAAGTGAGTGGGAGCTCTATAGCATTTGCAATATTATATGTGGATAACATATTGTTGATTGGAAATGATGTAGAATTTTTGGATAGCATTAAAGGATACTTGAATAAAAGTTTTTCAATGAAAGACCTCGGTGAATCTGCTTATATATTGGGAATCAAGATCTATAGAGACAGATCAAGACGCTTAATAGGACTTTCACAAAGCACATACCTTGACAAAGTTTCGAAGAAGTTCAAAATGGATCAGTCAAAGAAAGGGTTATTGCCTGTGTTGCAAGGTGTGAAGTTGAGTAAAGACTCAAAACCCGACCACGGCAGAAGATAAAGAGAGAATGAAAGTCAATCCCTATGCCTCAGCCATATATAGGTTCTATAAAGTATGCCATGTTGTGTACCAAACCTGTTGTGTACCTTGCCATGAGTTTGGCAAAGGGGTACAATAGTGATCCAGGAGTAGATCACTGCACAGCAATCAAAATTATCCTTAGTTACCTTAGAGAGGACTGAGGAAATGGTTCTCAGTTATGGAGGTGATAAAGAGTACGTCGTAAAGAGTTACGTTGATGCAAGCTTTGACACTAATCTAGATGACTCTAAGTATCAGTCTAGATACGTATTGAACGTGGGAGAAATTAGCTAGAGTATCTCCATGCAGAGCATTGTAGACATAGAAATTTGCAAAATACATACAGATCTGAATGTGGCAGACCCATTGACTACTTCTCTCACAAGAAAAACATGATCACACCTTAGTACTCTTTGGGTGTTAATCACATAGCGATGTGAACTAGATTATTGAATCTAGTAAACCCTTTGGGTGTTGGTCACATGGCAATGTGAACTATGGGTGTTAATCACATAAAGATGTGAACTATTGGTGTTAAATCACATGGCAATGTGAACTAGATTATTGACTCTAGTGCAAGTAGGAGACTGAAGAAAATATGCCCTAGAGGCAATAATAAAGTTGTTATTTTATATTTCCTTATATCATGATAAATGTTTATTATTCATGTTAGAATTTTATTAACCGGAAACTTGATACATGTGTGGATACATAGACAAAACACCGTGTCCCTAGTAAGCCTCTACTAGACTAGCTCATTAATCAAAGATGGTTAAGTTTCCTAACCATATACATGTGTTGTCATTTGATGAGCGGGATCACATTATTAGGAGAATGATGTGATGGACAAGACCCATTCTTTAGCTTAGCATTATGATCATTCGGTTTTATTGCTATTGCTTTCTTCATGTCAAATACATATTCCTTCGAATATAAGATTATGCAACTCCCGGATACCGGAGGAATGCCTTATGTGCTATCAAACGTCACAACGTAACGGGGTGATTATATAGATGCTCTACAGGTATCTTCGAAGGTGTTTGTTGGGTTGGCATAGATTGAGATTAGGATTTGTCACTCCGATTATCGGCGAGGTATCTCTAGGCCCTCTCGGTAATACACATCATAAGAAGCCTTGCAAGCAAAGTGACTAATGAGTTAGTTGCGGGATGATATATTACAAAATGAGTAAAGAGACTTGCTGGTAATGAGATTGAATTAGGTATGAAGATACCGACGATCGAATCTCGGGCAAGTAACGTACCGATAACAAAGGGAATAACGCATGTTTTCATAACGGTTCGACCGATAAAGATATTCGTAGAATATGTGGGAGCTAATATGAGCATCTAGGTTCAGCTATTGGTTATTGAGAGGTGTCTCGGTCATGTCTACATAGTTCTCGACCCCATAGGGTCTGCACGCTTAACGTTTGTTGATGAGATAGTATTATATGAGTTATGTGATTTGGTGACTGAATGTTGTTCCGAGTCCCAGATGAGATCATGGACCTGACGAGGAGTCTCGAAATGGTTGAGAGGTAAAGACTGATATATAGGACGATGGTATTTAAACATCGGAAGTGTTTCGGGAAGCACGGGGTACCTATCGGGTCATCGGAAGGGGTTCCCGGCACCCCAACAAAAGATATGGGCCTTATGAGCCAAGAGGGGAAACGCACCAGCCACAAAGGGGCTGGTGCGCCCACCCCATATGGGCTGGCCAAATTGGAGAAGGAAAGGGGAAGGAGGAAAGGAAAAAGGGAATAGGATTCCCCCTTCCCCCTCTTCCCTTCCTACTCCAAATAGGAATATGAGAGGGGAGTTGGCCGAATTGGGAGAGGACCCCAAGAAGGATTCCTCCTACTTCGGACGCCCCCTTGGCTGCCTCTCCTCCCCTCCAACTTATATATATGTGGGGAGGGGGGCGCCTACAATGAACAATAACTGTTAGCTGTGTGCGGCGCTCCCCTCCACAGTTTACACCCCCGGTCATATTGTCGCGGTGCTTAGGCGAAGCCCTGTGCGGATCACTTCACCATCACCGTCACCACGCCGTCGTGCTTACAGAACTCATCTACTTCCTCGACACCTTGCTGGATCAAGTGGGCGAGGAACATCATCGAGCTGAACATGTGCAGAACTCGGAGGTGCCTGATAATCCCCAAGTGCAGGGAATCATCGTAGCAATTCCCAAAGGCAGAAGTGATAAGTATGGAATGTCGAACCCACAAGGAGCTAAAGGTAAGATCAATATTCTCTCAAGTCCCATCTGCCACTGATACGACTCTACATACACCGAACGTTTACTTCCAACTAGAAACGAGAAATAAAACTATGTTGTGGGTATGAAGAGGATAACTTTGCATGGTATTGGAGAGCTAAAATATAAAAGTAGGTGATGTTATCATAAAGTAAGAATATATTACTTAAGTATTATAAATAGCGAGTGTGGAATAATGATGGGTCAGTGTGCGGAATTATCCTAGGCAATCGTTAACAAGACCGCTAGTCGTCATTGCAATTTCATATGAGGGAGAGGCATAAGCTAACATACTTTCTCTTCTAGGATCATATGCACTTATGATTGGAACTCTAGCAAGCATCCGCAACTACTAAAGATCATTAAGGTAAAACCCAACCATAGCATTAAAGCATCAAGTACCCTTTATCCCATACGCAACAACACCCTTACTCGGGTTTATGCTTCTGTCACTCAAGCAACCCACTATAAGCGAATCATGAACGTATTGCAACACCCTACAGCGGGAATCCCTCACGCTTGCGCGGCTCGGAGGCCACAATAGGACAGCACCAAAATAAAACATACAACTCGTACCAATCTAGATCATCAATCAACCCAAAGACAAAGGATATCTACTCAAAACATCATAGGATGACAACACATCATTGGATCATAATATGTGGCATAAAGCACCATGTTCAAGTAGGGATTACAGCGGGGTGCGGGAGAGTGGACCGCGTAAAATAGATGAGGATGGTGATGATGATGGTGATGTTGATGAAGACGATCACCGCGGTGATGATTCCCTTCCCGATGGCACTCCGGCGCCACCGAGAGAGAGAAGGAGAGATTCTCCCCCTTGTGCTTCCTCCTCCATGGGCTCCCCCTGGATGGGGAGAGGTTCCCCCTCTGGTCCTTGGCCTTCATGGCGATGATGGCCCCTCCGAGATCCTTCCCCATGGCCTCCGGTGATGATGGCCCCCTCCGGCAGGGTGCCAGAGAGGTCCTAGATTGATTTCTCGTGGATATAGAGGCTTGCGGCGTCGGAACTCTCGATCTAGGTTATTTTCTGGAGGTTTGGGTATTTATAGAAGAGGTTGGAGTCAAGGGCAAGTCAAGGGGCCCCACAGGGAGTCCATGAGGCACAGGGGCGTGCCCGAGGGGGGTGGGCGCGCCCCCCACCCTCGAGGACTCCCCTCCAGTAGATTTTTGTTCCAGTATTTTTTATATTTTCCCCAAAAAATCTCCGTTGATTTTCAGCTCATTCCGAGGACTTTTATTTCTGCACAAAAACAACACCACTGTAGTTCTGCTGAAAATAGCGTCAGTCCGGGTTAGTTCTAATCAAATCATACCAAAATCATATAAAACTATTGTAAACATGGCATGAATACTTCATAAATTATAGATACATTGGAGACGTATCAGTGCCATATGTTTGGTACTTGATCGGTCGAAGCTAGAAGAAGTTTGACTACATCAACCGCGTTGTCCAACGCTTCCGCTTTCGGTCTACGAGGGTACGTAGACTTACTCTCCCCCTCCCGTTGCTATGCATCTCCTAGATAGATCTTGCGCGAGCGTAGGAATTATTTTGAAATTGCATGCTACGTTCTCCAACACTCCAACTGCAGCGAAACTTTTTGACGATTTTTTTGAAGAAAAGAGGCACTAGAAGCTTCGTGGGGGGGCTAGAAGAGCCACGAGGGCCCACTAGGCACCAAGGCGCGCCTGGGGGCTGGCTCATCCTGGTGAGTAGCAGGCCCCTTGAAGCCCATGTTAGCATGAGACCGACGCCAAAAAATCCTACAAATACATAAACCCCTAGAAATAACCCTAGATCAGAAGTTCTGCCGCCACAAGCCTCTGTAGCCATGAAAACCCAATCTGAACCATGTTCCGGCACTACCGGAGGGGGAAATCATCACTGTATGCCATCTTGATCATCCTGGCGGCCACCATGATGAGGAGGGAGTAGTCCACCCTTAGGGCTGAGGGTTTGTACTAGTAGCTATGTGTTTGATCTCTCTCTCTCTCTCTCTCTCTCATGTTCTTGATTTGGCACAATCTTGATGTATCGCGAGCTTTGTTAATATAGTTGGATCATATGGTGTTTCTCTCTCTCTCTATCTTGTTGTGATGAATTGAGTTTTCCCTTTGAGATTTCATTATTATTGGATTGAATACTTTTATGAATTTGAGAGCAGTTGATCTATGTCTTGCTATGAATACCCATGGTGACAATGGGGTATCATATTGATTCACTTGATATATGTTTTGGCACTCAACTCACGGATTCCCGAGGTGACATTGAGGTAATCTATGCATAGGGGTTGATGCATGTTTTCGTCCTTGTTTCTCCGGTAGAAATCTTGGGGAACTCTTTGAGGTTCTTTGTGTTGGATTGAGTATTATGAATCTAAAAATGTTTGATGCATATAGTATAATCTACTCATGGATACTCGCGGTGACATTGGAGTACCTAGGTGACATTAGAGTTGGTTGATGTGTATCATATGACGTTATTTTAGTACGAACTCATGGGCTGTTTGTGACATTTATAGGGATGGCTTGATAGATCGATCAGTAAGGATAACTTTGAGATGGTTTGGTACCCTACAAACAATTTCGTCTTATGTTCTCCGCTAGATAAGAACTTTGGAGTGATTCTTCATCGCACGTTGAGGGATGGTTATATAATACAATTATATTAGCATTGTTGAGAGATTGCACTAGTGAAAGTACGAACCATAGGCCTCATTTTCAAGCATTGCAATACCGTTTGTGCTCACTTTTTTTACTTGCTACTTTTGCCACTTTTTATTGTTACTATCACAAAAATCAATATCTACTATCATTACTACACTTGTAGCACCATCTCTTCGCCGAACTAGTGCACCTATATAATTTACCATTGTATTTGGTGTGTTGGGGACAGACTCTTTGTTACTTGGCTGCAGGGTTGTTTGAGAGAGACCATCTTCATGCTACGCCTCCCATGGATTGATAAATTTTAGGTCATTCACTTGAGAGAAAATTGCTATTCTCCTACAAAACTCTATGCTTGGAGGCCCAACACGTGTCTATAGAAATAAAGTTGTGTAGTAGACATCATAAACTCCCCAATGTGACTGGTCTTATAGGTCTTCCGGTATGAGCGCACACCCCTAGGGTACTAAATTAGTTATTTTGTTGGCCCACAGAAGCGTTGACCGTTAGTGGTTTTGGGAAGCTTCCAAAAACTTTTTGGCGGTTTTTGGAAGCTTCCGATCAGTCTCTTCTTTTTTTTTTATTTTTCCTAGGTTTACATTTACTTATTAAAAATATTTTTAAAAAATCCATGGACATTTTTAAAATTCATGATCTTTTTCAAATTTGTGATATTTTGTAAACTCATGAAGTACTTTCAAATTCATGAACTTTTCTTAAAATCACAAACTTTTTCAAACTCATGAATTTTTTAAATATGTGCACAATTTTTTTTCAAATTTGAAACTTTTTCCAAATTCATGTGTTCTAAAATTTGTTATTAAAATTCACGAACTTTTTTCTGCATTTTTGTGCGTTTTTATAGATCTTAATCTATAAAATACCAAGTAATGGGCCATACGCCACTGACATGCGTGCAAGCGTCAGTTCTGTGACCAGCGCATAAGGGAATGTACAATGGTTGATAAGATGGTCTTATCTTACTCGAATGGAATTTAGATATGAAAAAGAATAAGTCTACAATGGATTATCTCTTAGCCTTATCTTCAACAACTAGTCATTCCTAAAAACATGGTGAGACATATTGTGCTAAGAGATCATCTCTTGTTTTCTCTTAAATAAGAGAAGACAAGACTTTTCTTATGAGTTCTCTCTTTTCCACCTCATCATTTATCCTACGAGGCACTACTAAGATAGCATTATTGTACATGCCCTAAGTGCCGAAGAGACGCACTCCTCTTTCGAGTGCGAAATTTTGGAGGACGGGTTCCTTGGAGCATCTTTTTTCAAAAATATACAAAACAGAATTTCCATGTTTCAGAAAAAATCTTGCAAAAACTAATACATATTTGCAACAGATATGTATTAAAAAATATATTATGATTTACAAGATGCGGAAAAAACAAAATAGTGGACCGACAACAACAATAATTTCGTCTGTTTTCTTGTAGGTATTTCTCCTTTTTGTCTGCATCGCATATGAAAATACTCCCTCCTTTTTAAATATAAGCTCTTTTAAAAATTTCACTATGAACTATATACGAAGCAAAATGAGTGAATCTACGCTCTAAAATCCATCTATATACATTCGTATATGGTTGATATTGAAATCTCTAGAAGGGCTTATATTTAAAAATGGAGGGAATATATTGTTATGAAACTTCTCACAAATATGTTATCCTCCCTCCCTTTCACAATATAGTGCGCCCGCGCTTCCCGAGATTAAAGTTTAACCATAAATTTAACTACTGTGACCGACTGCGGCGGGAGCAAAAATTATATCACTGAATTCATATTTTGATATGAATTCAGTAATATAATTTTTGCTCCCGCCGCAGTCGGTCTCATTGATTCAATTTGTGGTCAAACTTGGATCTCAAAAAGTACGGGCGCACTACATTATGGAATGGAAGGAGTACATGTATTCTTGTATGTATTAATTTTGTCAATTGTTTTTGCGCTATGAAAATATGATATTTTTAAAACTGCCTCCCTGGGGCCCGATCTCCGTTGGTCATTTTCATCCTCTCTCACCCTACCACACAATGCATTTAGAAGCATTTGAGCCTAAAAATTGTATTACGGGCATTTGTTTCGTCCCAGCCTACTCATCCACGTAAATGGAAAAGAAAAAAGTAGGACAACGTTAACGCCCACAAGTGTGGTGGGAGTCAAACACACCCGATAACACACAGACTGTAAAAAAGAGACACAGACTGTGCCACGTCACCGCATGCATGCATTTGGAATCTTTTTAGATTTTTAGTTTTTAAAATGTTTTATCTCTTAAATGAAAAATCCGATTGAAGATCCGTTTTCACCATTAAATCCCTCATGATGAGATCTTTGAAACTAGATCTCATATCAATATATTTTGATGGTTTTTTTTGGGTTAAAAATTGTCATGTCTATTGCATATGAATTGCCATTATATTTACACTAAAGTTGTCATGATATATTTCAGCTATTTTTTTTATATTTAAAAGTAAATTTTGACATATTATTAGACCGGGAATTAAGAAACTAGACTTGTCATGAACCATACACTAAAATTGCCATGATACATGCACTTAAAATTGCCATAGTTCATACAAAACATAATTTTTATGGTCAAAGTACTGGAATTGCCGTCATAAAAAAAACTAAACTTGTCATGCTCTACAAACTACACATGGCAACTTTAGTTTAAACACTATGACAACTACAGTGTAAACATCGTGGCAATTTTTTGCTTTTTTTGTCGAAACATATCAACATGGGATCTAGTTTTGAAGATCTCGTCGAAACGGATTTAATGGTGAAAATGGATTTTTAATTCGATTTTTTATTTAGGAGATAAAACATTTTTAAGCCGAAAACCAACAAGATTTCTGCTGATGTCATCTGTTCATACGTGGCAAAATGAGTGGTGGTTGAGGCGTGTGGGCGATGTGCAAAATGACGCACGTGTGGGTGTTAGTTTTTTCAAAAAAATAATGTTGAACAGAACAACCCAAGGAAATGGAAAACAGCACCCCAAAAGAAATATGGAAACTGGATAGGCCGAAACAACCCAACCCATAAAGAAAACCACACAACCAACCTGTTGGAGAAAAATGACAAAGCCTTGGGGTAACCTCCTAATCGAGTGCTCCTCTTCGGCGCCCTCAGCGCCCGTCAGCCTAGCTGGCGCTCGAAGACGCGCAATAGTGGGCCGGCCTAGCTTCGCTCGAGTATTATCAAAAAGCAAATGGCAAGGAAAAAATGCTTCTGTACATGGGATTCGAAACACATGCTATTATCAATAATCTTCGCTCGAGAACCACTGCACCACGTCACTTTGTTGTGCTTTATTGGAAAACAGTACTACTTCACCCATGTTTCAGTCCCAATACAAATATTTGAAAAACGGAAACAGAAATTTGTGATTTTTTAAAAAGTTCATCGATTTTGAAAAAGAGTTCACGGATTTTCAAAGAGATGTTCACGAAAATAAAAAATTCATCAATTTTGAAAAAGTTCAAGGATTCAAAAAAAATCACCGGATTTGGAAAAAGTTCATTGATTTTTATATAAAAAATCTCAAATTTGAAAATTGTTCACCAGATTTTGAAAAAAATATCATTGATTTGGAAAAAGTACATCGGTTTTGATAAAGAAATGTTCATGCATTTGAAAAAAGTTCACCTGATTTTCAAAAAAAGTTCATTGATTTGGAAAATTTCATCGGTTTTGATAAAAAATGTGCATGCATTTGAAAAAAATTCACCCGATTTTGAAAACAAGTTCACAGATTTAAAAGAGGTTCATGATTTGAAAAAAGTTCATTGATTTCAAAAAATGTTCACGAATTTTCAAAAAGAGATCATGAATTCAAAAAAAGTTCATGGCTGTCGAAAAGATTTCACCAGAGCCAGAAAAAAAAAGTTCATCAATTCTGATGGAAAAAGTTCACGTATTTTGAAAAAAAATGAAAAAATAGAAAAGAAAAGGATCACGTATTTTTGAAAAAATGAAAATAAAAATAAAAAAGGAAAAGATGAAAAGGAGAAAAAGAATGTAGTAAAACACGTCAGGTTGGTTGGCTAGTTGGCTATCGGCGCTACCACAGAATGAGAGGGGTCGCGGGATCGAATCACGTACGCGAGCCTCCTAATCGGCATTTCATACACTGCAGCGACTATTTCTCGCCTTACGCGAGCCAAACAGCGACCTCTCGTGTCGAGTAAACATTGTTGGGACGACCCATTTTAGCGCACGGAAAATGAGAAAATGGAGCGCCCCAAGAATCTAATCCTGGTGACGCGGGGAACAACAACGCTGCTAACGACTACACTAGCTTCTAGTTAGTGGTTACTGGTAGGATCGCGACCTACTAGAGGCAGTCTGAGCCAGTTTTTCTTTGTTTTTTGTTATATTTTTCTTTTATTTCTTTTTCTTCTCCTTTTTTATTTTTTTATTTTTTATTTTGTTTATTTTGGTTTTTTGTTCTACATTCTTTTATACAATATCCACATTTTTTCAAATACGTGTTCAATATTTTTGTTTACATGATCAACATTTCTTCAAATATTCGTTCATAATTTATTAAAATACTTTATAAAAAAAAATTCAAATAGTTGTTCAATATTTTTTCAAATACTCGTTTCACATTCACCAATACTTATTCAGCATTTTTGAAAAACTGGTTCAACGTTTTCGATAATTATTTCAACATTTTCCAAATACTTGTTCAACATTTTTTGAAATACTTTTTCAAATTTTTAATACTTATTCAATATTTTCAAATAATTGTTCAACATTTGTCAAATACCCATTCCACGTATTTTAATACTTATTCAACATTTAAAATTATACATATATATATATTATTTGAAATTATAAACCAACATCAAAAATGAAAAAACAAAACCAGAAAACATAGAAAAAAACAAAATAGGAAACAGGCTGGTGTATCCCGCGCGCGTGGGCTGGCCCAATTGGCGTTTGCCTTCAGCCAG